>NC_056745.1:380969101-381109101 GCF_019279795.1 Protopterus annectens | reverse complement strand
ACTAAGCAGTGAGGGGCTCCCACTTCCAAAGCAGGGAGTAGTAAGACTCCCCCTATGGTAAACTGTCTCAATGACTTAAACTTTAAACCTTCCAATCCCTGAACAACTGACTGTTCCTTTAGGGGGAAAGATTGCCCTGCATGCAAACAATTGGAACTCATTACCCAAGACAAACGGGTTTTAAATATAGTTTCCCAAGGATATAGATTCCACTTCCACTCCTTATCAACCCCAAATGGTTGGCCAAATCTACCCCCAAATCAGTGGGCAGAGGCTCCAAAGCAAGTTCTCTCTCTTTTAAGCATCAGGGCTATTCAACCTGTCCCAGCAGAAGAATGGGGACATGGTTTCCACTCAAGACTTTTTCTGGTACCCAGAAAAGACTATTCTTGGTGTCTTATCCTGGACCTATCTATCCTAAACACATTTTTGGTAATCCCAAAATTCAAGATGCTAACTCTTCATCAGCTGCTTCCTATGCTAGGCAATGATGCCTGGTTGGCAACACTGGATTTAAAGGAAGCCTACCTGCACATTCCAATCAGGGAATCTCGCAGAAGATACATACGCTTCAAAGCAGGCTACATGCACTATCAGTTCTCTGCACTGCCCTTTGGCTTATCTATTGCGCCCAGGGTGTTCACCAAGTACCTAGCTACAGTCATTGCATTTTGCAGGCAAAGAAATATTCAAATATACCCATACCTGGATGATTGTCTAATTCAGGCAGAAAGCCAGGACATACTATTAAATCATCTGGCATTTGTAAAGAAATTGCTAACTTCTCTGGGGTGCACCATAAATGAAAAGAAATCACATCTTGTACCCTGCCAACAAATTGTATTCCTGGGAGCAAGCTTGAATACAACTTCCCAGATGGCCTACTTCACGCCAGAGTAACAAGTTCATTTGACAGCCTACTTCAAGCTACTGGCCACAAAGACTCAGCTATCTGCAAGGAAAATACTGCAAGCCCTGGGTTTCATGGCCTCCTGCATTCTACTGATTCCATATGCAAGACTGCATATGAGGAAGCTACAGTGGTATCTAAAAAGCCTATGGTGTCAACATTCTCAGGATCTAGAATCAATGATTCCTATCATACCTTGTCTTATGAGAGAGTTCCTTTGGTGGGCAGAGGCCTGCCACCACAACAAGGGACTGCCATTCACTCTACCCCCTGCCGCCCAAACTCTAACAACAGACTTATCAGACTATGCATGGGGGGCTCAATTGGCAGGGAAGTGCATTCAGGCAAATGGAACCCAACTCAAATGCACCTGCATATCAATCAAAAAGAAATATTACCTCTACAGAATACTCTGACAGCCTTCAAGGACCACATTCTTCCAGGACAATTATTGGTAAAGATGGACAATACCACTGTTATGTGGTACATAAACAGGCAGGGAGGAACCCACTCATATCCTCTCTGCAGACTAGCCATGGCTCTGTGGAACACAGCCTTGAGCTACGATGTGCACCTATAGGCTCAGTTCCTGCCGGGAAAGCTAAATACACTGGCAGATGACCTAAGCAGAAATCTCATGGACCCACACGAGTGGAAACTGGAACCAAAGATATTCAACATGTTGAGAAACAAATGGGGGAGCCCAGAGATGGACCCGTTTGCCTCCCCCAGAACTACCAATTGGACAAATTCTGCACAAGGACTCCCCACAAACAAGCTTGGAAAGTGGATGCCCTGTCCTTCACCTGAAAAAAACTATCAGCTTGCCTTTCTTCCTCTGCCTCTCCTCTCCAAGGTACTACTAAAGATCAAACAGGACAAACCAAGGACAATACTGATTGCACCAGACTGGCCACGCCAACACTGGTGTACCCCCTCTTGCGCAGTGTGTCACTGCTGGCACCATGGCACCTGCCTCAGACCCCTGCCCTGCTGTCCCAGCAGGAGGGCCAGATTCTGCACCCACAGCTTCAAACCCTGAACCTGGCAGCCTGGCTAATTACCTGATCTCTCTGTTACCTTCCCTTAGTAAGCAAGTGATGGATGTCATTCTGGAAGCAAGGAGACCTAGTACTAGAAAATCCTATGCTGAAAAATGGAAAAGATTCTGTTCCTGGAACCAAACTCAGGGGGTGGCCACAGCAGTGCCCAATTTACCTCAGATTCTTCAATACTTAACTGAGATGCTTCACAAGGGCCTTTCCTTTTCCTCCATCAAAATTCATGCCTCAGCCGATTCAGCTCATTACAATACAGAACCACCCCTCTTCTCTCACCCACTGCTGAAGCAGTTCCTCAGAGGGGCCAAAAACTTAAGACCACTCAGGAGAGCCCTACTCCAGCCTGGGACCTTAACTTTGTGTTGGAAAAGCTCACTCTACCTCCATTTGAGCCAGCTGCAAATGCAGAGTTGAAATTCCTTTCTTGGAAAACAGCCTTCCTTCTAGCCCATCACTTCAGCAGTAAGGGTGTCTGAATTACAGGCCCTTATGGCAGTGGAGCCTTTCATCATCTTTCATACAGACAGGGTGTCCCTCACGACCAATCCCTCCTTCATGCCCAAGGTGGTATCCAGTGTGGCCCTTAATCAGTCCATTCATTTGGCAACCTTCTTTTCTAATCCACAGAACAAAGGGGAATGAATACTGCACTCCTTGGACGTGCACAGACAACTTAGATTTTACTTGGACAGGACTAAACCTCTCAGGAAATCTGAACAGCTGCTGGTTGCATTTGCAGCAAGGGCAGAAGGGAAGGCAATTTCAAAGCAAACCATTTCTAAGTGGATAGGCCACTGCGTTAATTTCTGCTATAAGCACCATGGAAAACCTACCTCACAGGGGATAAGACCACATTCAACCAGGGCTGCGTCTACCTCTACAGCCTTTCTCAGAGGTGTCCCTACCAGGAACATCCTAGAAGCTGCTACCTGGAGTTCTGTACATACCTTCACCAAGCATTACCACTTGCCAATTTTTTTCTAAATCCAGAGCTGACTTTGCCACTGCAGTCTTGCAGGGCCTTATAGCTGGTCCTAATGCTATCTAATTACCTCCTCCCATCCTTAGCTTTGGGAATCTACCCAAATGTGATGACTGCAACAGTGAAACACGAAGAACATAGTACAGTTATGTTTTGAGTGTATTCACTGTTGCAGTCCTGGTTACCCACCCTCCAGCCCCCTGAATTCTATTGACTATACCTCTATTCTTGTTTACTATGCTTAAAGCTTTTTGGTGTATTTACGTTTTTGTTGGAGGTGTAACCTTGTAAATAATTGCTTCCCATTATGGGGGCACGAAAAACTAAAGTAATGGCATCGGCTGCATGCTTTATACCCCTGCCTACCTGGCATCATAGAAGATGAGACAGCAACCGACGCAGGACCCAAGACTTTGATAATCAGGCTGACTAAGGGCTACTGCAAGCAGATAACCCAAATGTGATGACTGCAACAGTGAATACACTCTAACATCTACGTTTATGGTAAGTGTACACAACTGTACTTTTTCTCTCTCTCTCTTTTTTCAGCTAATATATAATTTGAGAGATGTTGACCTCAGAACTGAGTATATGTACATGTCTGCAGTTGAGTGGTTACCTGCAGTGTTATCCATAGCATCAAATATAGTGAAAGTTTTGTGCCATGAAAAAAAAAATATTTTCCCCAGATGAGTAGAATTATTTCAGAGGGGAGTATACTCTGAAGTTAAACCTACAGTAGGCAGCAGCACAAAGTGCAGTCAATATATAAATAAAATGAATGACATTAAAAACAAAGCTGAGCAAGTTGAAAAAAAAAACATGGTTATGGTGATAAATACAGAGGACTACTGGAATAAACTACATTTAAATCAAGAGTCATTGCATGAGTAATTAAAGAAATATTATCTCCAGCTGAACGATAAAAGGCCGATGGCAGCTCAAGATTGTGGGTTTTGTATGAAGTGGTTTACAGATTCAGTAAAAGTGAGAAAGAGGTAAATGTTAAGTTTAGTAATACAAAACTAGAAACAGCTGCACAGTTTGCGGCTGGCTGTTATATACATGGGGCCAAGGTTTTGTTTACTGAAGGGAAGAGTGATGTGGTAAGACTGTTGAACTGGAAATTGTGTAAACATTATAATGTAAATGTACAAGTAGTTAAGACACGGGATCTAAAAATTTTGTAAAGGAAAATGAAGTAAACCATTAACTTTAAAAGCAAACAAGAAAGCTATATGAACTAAAGATTAAAAGGACAAAGGTAGATTTCACTTGTTCTGTACTGGGATACATATAAACCATGACACTTCTATTCATACAAGCAGATAGTGAAGCAATGTGGAATTGGGATGCAGTTGGGAATATTGGTATTCATTAAAGGCAACAATAACTACTTAAGTATACCATAAGACAGATGTTCATCATGTTTCACTGTTGCAGTCATTACTCTTGGGTTATCCTGCTGGCAGGCTACCCACAGTCAGCCAGAATTCCAAAGTCTAGGTCCGGCGTCGGTTGCTGTCGCCTCTTCCCTGACGTCAGTGCGCCAGGGGTATAAATGATGCAGCCGACGCCATTTTCTTCAGTCTTTCTTGCCACGCAGTGCCCGAAGCAAAAGCAGTTCGCAAGTGCCGGTTGGCCGACTCCTGAGATTTTCAAATCTGAATTTCAGAACTGAAGTCTTCATTAAAGCTAAGTACCCCGTTGGGGAAACTTTTTTCTTGCTCCAGACTGATGTCAGAAAAAGTTAACAATTGT
The DNA here is from genome assembly GCF_019279795.1 of Protopterus annectens. NCBI lineage: Eukaryota > Metazoa > Chordata > Ceratodontiformes > Protopteridae > Protopterus > Protopterus annectens. Next base: position 381,104,387 of record NC_056745.1, on the reverse strand, counting down.
ATTTCTTGTGGGAAGCAAATACCTCATAAGGATTTTCACTCTTACTGTATTCCTTGCCTAGGCCCTGATCACAACATTGCTAGCTGTCAGTTTTGTGCTAGATTCAACCAACGCACTATCAAGCGTCAGTTCGATTTTGCATTTCATTACTTTGGCCGAAGATTTAATTATATAATGCCGGTGGAACAGCTGACAACCGGAGTTTACAAAAAACACAAGGACAATGATAGGCATCCAAGGTCCAAAACCGACGACGAAGCCTCTTCTAGGCCAGTCGCCGGTTCTCAGTGAGGCGCTTTCGCAGCCCCTGGCGCCTGCTACCTCAGAGCCACAGGCCACTACCAACTCCCACGTGGAGCCAACTGGGCCTCTGGAAATTCAAGGTATTGGACACTCGGAAATCAATCCCTCAGATAGGTCTGGAGCCGCTGAGCAGACATCGGCTTCTGAGGGTGTTTTCAGACCTACACAACTATATGTTAAGCCATCTTCAGCTTCAAAGACTAAAGCAGCTCTAAAGACAAAGAAACAAGTACAGCATTCTCCTAGACTTCCATGCCTAAAAAACAGATGCTCAAAATGGCCGAAGACCTAATTACTTTGATCAGGGGCTCCCATCCCCCTCCTGATAAGAGGCCTAGGCAAGAGACAGAGTATGATTCTTCTGATCAGGTATCTATTTCCTCTGATTCCTCTTCTGAACAGGATTACTCCATGCTTCCCTATGAGGATTCTGATGCTGAAGAATCCATTCCTTCAGCCTCTCCTCCTGAGGACTATTCTTTTGGGGAAACACTGCATACTATGAGGGAGCATTTCCACTGGGAGAGCCAAGATTATTCTGAGTCTAAGAAAAGGCTCAGAGACTTCCTGCTTCTTCCTCAGCACAGATCCCTTGCTATTCCACCTGTTCTAGACATTGTAGATGATGTATTTTCAGAGTCCGGACTGTCCCCTGACTCTTTACCCCCTGCACCTGCTAAGCCAGACAGATACTACAGGGTCCTGGATTCTCATAAATTCCTATATAAAAAAACCCTGCTGACCCAGAAACTATATCTCAGGGTCCCAAGGGGGTTAAAGCTTACACTGCAAAAAACCCTGTCCCCTCTGATAGGGATTCTAGGGCTCTAGACAGATGGGGGGAAAAGTTTGCACTTCTGCCACCCTGGCTGTAAGGGCTTTAAATTGTCAATTTCATATGCTTAAATATCAGCAATATTTAATGTCACTTCTTAAACAGAAAATGTTGACAAATACTGAATGTTCAGAGAACAAGGAATTGCAGGATTTATTGCATGCAACTGAACAAGTGGGAAAGCATACTTTGCAATGTGGTTATGATTCACTGGAGGCCTCTTGCAGGGCCACTGTACAGGTTCTGTTATTAGAAGGCATGCTTGGTTAAAGGAACAAAATCTGCCTGATCATGTTAAAGCAAAATTATTAGATGCACCATTACAGCATGATACTTTGTTAGGTACTAAAGCAGAAGAGGTGTTGAAAAAAATGGGGGATAAAGCAAAATCTATGCAGACAGTCAAGGATTTCTTACAGGTACAGCCACCCAGGTTTAGCAGGAACTGGCCTTCTAAAATTTGGTCCTTTCCGGTCTCAGACAGACCACAAAGAGGCGGATACATGCGTCCCAGAGGCAGATCTCAGCCCAAGGCTCATACAGGCCTAAACAATGGGGTGCTCCTACCTCCAAAAGTGGAGAAGACAAATCACAGCCGTACAGGAAACAGTCCCAATGACTTTCCTCTACCAGTTCCAAGCAGTTTTCTTTTGACAGCCCCCTTAGGGGGAAAACTAGCACTTTTTTCATCAAATTGGCAAATGGTTACCCAAGACAAATGGTTCTGAACATAGTTTCCCAAGGCTACAGGTTCCATTCTCACACCCTACCAAGGTCAAAGGGCATGCCAGACCTGCCGCACAATCAATGGGCAGAGGCACAAAAACAAATTACAGCCCTCATGGACATGAGGGCCATTCAGCAAGTACCACAACAAGAGCAGGGGCAAGGATTTTACTCCAGACTTTTTAGTACCCATGAAGGACAAAACCTGGAGACCAATTCTGGACCTGTCTATACTAAATACGTTTCTGGAAGTTCCAAAATTCAAGATGTTGACTCTTCAGCAGCTACTGCCCATGCTGGGCAAGAGGGCTTGGCTCGTAACTTTGGACCTAAAAGAGGCATACCTACATGTCCCAATCAGACAATCTTGCAGAAGATACCTCAGATTCATAGCTGGCTCAATGCATTACCAGTTCTCTGCACTGCCCTTTGGCTTATCCACTGCACCCAGGGTCTTTACAAAATGCCTGGCACCAGTAATTGCATTTTGCAGACAAAAAGGAATTCATATATATCCCTATTTGGACGACTGCCTAATTCAAGCAGAGAACAAAGACACTCTTCTAAAGCATCTGGCATTTGTAAAAAGATTACTAATTGGCCTAGGGTACGCAGTAAACAAAAATAAATCAAAAATAGTGCCCTCTCAAGAGATGATATTCCTGGGTGCAAGCTTAAATACAACTGCCCAGATGTCTTATCTCATGCCAGACAAGCAAAAACAACTGACTACTTACTTCAAGAAATTGGCAACAAAAACCCACTTATCTGCAAGGAAAATCCTGCAGGCCTTGGCTTTCATGGCATCCTGCATTCTACTAATTCCATATGCCAGACTACATATGAGGAAAGCACAATGGTATCTGAAAAGTATTTGGATTCAGCATTGCCATAGCCTGGAGACAGTAATTGCACTCATTCCTTGCCTACAACAGGAGTTTTGATGGTGGGCAGAAGCCTGTCACCACAACAAGGGTCTGCCATTCAGTTTACCCACAGCCAGACAGACACTGACAACAGATGCATCAGATTATGCCTGGGGGGCCCATATGGCAGGAAAATGTATTCAGGCGCATGGCCTACAAACCAGATGCATCTTCACATCAATCAAAAAGAGAAGCTAGCTGTTCAAAATGCCCTGACAGCTTTCAAGGACCTGCTTCATCCAGGACAATTACTGATAAAGACAGACAACACTATGGTCATGTGGTACATAAACAAGCAGGGAGGTACTCATTCCTACCCCCTCTGCAGACAAGCAATGACCTTATGGGACACAGCATTGGCTTTTCAAGTTCACCTGCAAGCACAATTCCTGCCAGGAAAAACAAATATTCTGGCAGACAAACTAAGCAGAAACCTCATGGATCCCCACGAATGGAAACTGGATCCACAAGTCTTCAGGATGATAATAAGGAAATGGGGATGCCCAGACATAGATCTATTTGCCTCCCCTCACAACTGTCAATTGCAGAGATTTTGCAAAAGGATTTACCACAAGCAAGCATGGAAAGTGGACGCCCGATCATTCAGCTGGAAAAATCTAACAGTATATGCTTTTCCCCCTCTGCCTCACCTTCCCAGAGTACTCCTAAAGGTCAGACAAGAGAAGCCAAAAATGATTCTGATTGCACCAGACTGGCCACGCCAGCACTGGTACCCAATCCTAAAGAGCTTGTCTCAAGGTCCAGCATGGATATTGCCTCAAACTTCTCACTTGCTGACCCAACAAAACAATCAGATCCTGCACAGCCAACTCAGGACCTTAAATCTGACAGCATGGCGGATTATGTAGCCATTCAGAAAACTCCTCTTTCAAAAGCTGTTATGGATGTTATCTTGGAGGCCAGGAGGTCCAGCACCAGAAAATCTTACACAGAAAAATGGAAGAGATTCTGTGCTTGGAACCAGGAACAAGTCTGTACCAAATATTCCTCAGATTTTACAATACCTAACTGAGATGCTGAACAAAGGCCTTTCTTTCTCATCAATTAAGATTCATGCCTCTGCCATTTCTGCATATTACAATACGGAACCACCTATCTTTTCTCATCCTTTAATAAGGCAGTACCTCAGAGGGGCCAAAAACATTAGGCATCCAAGGAGAGCACCAATTCCGGCCTGGGACCCCAGTTATGTTTTGGAAAAACTCACACTGCCTCCTTTCGAGCCAGCATCAACAGCGGATATTAAACTCTTATCCTGGAAAACAGCTCTGCTCCTAGCCATAACCTCTGCAAGGCAAGTCTTGGAGTTACAAGCACTCATGGCTGTGGAACCTTTCATCATTTTTCATCCAGACAGGGTTTCTCTGAGGACAAACCCTACATTTATGCCTAAGGTGGTGTCCAGTGTGGCCCTCAATCAAACCATTCACTTGCCTACCTTTTACCCAAATCCACAGAACAAGGGTGAGAAAATTCTGCACTCTTTGGACATACACAGGCAGTTACGCTTCTACTTGGACAGAACTAAAGCTTTCAGAAAGACTGAGCAACTTTTAGTGTCATATGCTGCAGGATCACAAGGAGAGGCAATCTCAAAACAGACTATTTCAAAATGGATAGGCCATTGCATCCATTTCTGCTATTCTCAACATGGCAAATCAGTGCCTAAGGGCATTAGGCCTCATTCCACCAGAGCAGCAGCCACTTCAGCAGCCTTCCTCAGAGGAGTACCAACCAAAGAAATCTTAGAGGCTGCAACTTGGAGTTCAGTGCACACCTTTATAAAGCACTGCCACTTGCCTCTCTGCTCTGAGTCCAGAGCAGGCTTTGCCACTGCAGTTCTGCAGGGCCTCATAGCCTCTCCTAATCCTATTTAGCCCAGCTACCCATCCTCAGCTTTGGGATTCTACCCAAGAGTAATGACTGCAACAGTGAAACACGATAAACATAGTACAGTTGTGTACCTACCATAAATTTAGATGTTCAAGTGTATTCACTGTTGAAGTCCAGGTTCCCACCCACCATCCCCTTCTCCTTGCTAGGACTTATCTGCACTTCTCTATCCTATACAACCTTTTTGGTGTATTTGCTTGTAGATGAAGGAAATGTTATTTTTGTGCATGCATTTCTTATTGGTATATTTTTCAGCCTACCTATTTGGGGCACCTGATTTCTGGGGCAAGAAAAACTGAAGAAAATGTCGTCGGCTGCATCTTTTATACCCCTGGCGCACTAACGTCAGGGAAGAGGCGACAGCAACCGACACCAGACCTAGACTTTGGAATTCTAGCCGACTGCGGGTAGCCTGCCAGCAGGATAACCCAAGAGTAATGACTGCAACAGTGAATACACTCGAACATCTACATTTATGGTAGGTACACAACTTTACTTTCCCCCCTCTCCCCATTAACTAGAGATCTTCCTTGATGTATTGTGGGTATGGAGGAAAGATCTATTGAAAAGAATGAAATGGTACTAATTTCATGAATGGTACTCAGTGTTGCCATGGCATTAATAAAATGGGGGGGGGGGTTTGAACTGATTGGGAGATTAAAAAAAATCATAGAAGTTGCCATAATTGTAAACTCTGGTTTGAGTAGTCATTGCAGTAAAAGAAAACCGTTCATAAAAAGTAAGTTCTTTGAATATGCAAGACTAACAACATCCGTACTGCCACAATTTTGTAACAAATCCAGATTTTCTGCATCAAGGAGTTACACAGCAAGAGTACAAAATAAAATAAAGGGATGTAATTGTACATGTAAAATGGCAGTCTAGATCATTTAATCTACAACATTTTAAAAAAAATGCTCCCCAGGGAAAGTTTTAATGAAGCAATTACAAGCAGGGAGAAAAATGTCAAGTGGAAACAAAAGGCAAAATGAACCAGATTTTGATTAAGGAAAAGAGGTTTTGTATGTTGCAGTATATAAGCAGAAATAAAAACAGTAACATTTTGATCATGGGCCATGTAGTGCAGGGGGGGTAAAGCCTTGACTGTGCTCCAGGTTACCCATGCTTGACTAGCAGCATGGATGCTGGAGGAGTAAGGGAAGATGGCAGGGAGCAGCTGATATTGGCTCACCCATCCAAAGGGAAGGAGGCTGTCTAGATTTGGTGCAATAGCCTGACTAACTTTGTGCTGCAAGTGTTGTATACCACTTGGTCAAGAGGTTGCACATGTACCTTCTAAAGGCAGCCATGGAACTTGCAAGAATGACATGGGGTGATGAAAGTAATACTGCTTTATTGATGTTCTTCGTGTTTCACTGTTGCAGTCATTGCATTTCAGTTATCTGCTTGCAGGTAGCCCTCAGTCGGCCTGATTAACAAAGTCTTGAGTCCTGCGTCGGTTGCTGCCCCTTCTTCCATGATGTCAGGTCATCAGGGGTATAAAACATGCAGCCGACTCCATTACATCAGTCTTTCTTGCTGTGCGGTACCCGAACCAGAAGCAGTTCGCAAGTGCCGGTCAGCCGACTCCTGAAATTTTCATTTTCGAGTTTCAGAACCGAAGTCTTCAACTCAAGCCAAGTATCCCATTGGGGAAACTTTTTCTTGCTCCTTACCGATGTCAGTAAAAGTTAATAATTGCATTACTTGTGGAAAGCAAATACCTCATAAAGATTTTCATTCGTACTGTATTCCTTGCCTAGGTCCTGACCACGGCATACCTTGCTGTCGGTTTGTGCTTTATTTAATCAGCGCACTGTCCATCATCTGTATATTTTTGCCTGTAAATATTTCGGTTCTCGGTTTAATTATCCAGAAATGTCATTGGTTAGCCATCCGACTACCGGAATTCTGAAAAAACACAAAGATAAAGACAGAGGCCGCAGAGGTCTAAAACTGACGGCAACGCTTCTCCTAAACCAGTCGCCAGTTCACTGGTACTCACTGAGGCACTTTCGCAGCCCCTGATACCTGCTACTTCTGATTCGCAAGCCTCTACTAAGACCCATTCAGAGTCCGGTATGCCGCGAGATGCTTCAACTATGGAACCCACGGATGCCTCTACCTTGGATGGATCCAGAGCCGCTGTGCAAGCACCGGCTTCTGAGGGTGTATTCAGGCCTACAGACTTGCATATTAAACCGACGCCTCCTTCTTTACTTAGGTCTAAATCTCTATCCATGTCTAAAAAATCAACGCCCAGGCCACATGCTCAGGCCTCTATGCCTAAAAAACAAATGATAAGAATGGCTGAAGATCTAATAACTCTAATCAAGGGTAGCCACCCCCCCCCCCTTCTAAGAGGCCTAACACTGAAGTTGATTATGAATCTTCTGATCAGGATTCTGTTTTTTCTGATTCTTTTGATGATCTGGATTTGCCCTTATCTACTTATGAAGATTCTGATGCAGAGGACTCTATTCTGTCTGCTTCCCCCCTGAGGATTTTTCTTTTGGGGAAACCGTACATACTCTAAGGGAGCATTTCCACTGGAAAAGCCAGGATTTCTCTGATTCAAAAAAGAGGCTTAGGGATTTCCTTCTCCTACCTCTGCATAGGCCTTTATCTATTCCTCCTGTACTAGACATTGTTGATGATACTTTTTGGAATCTAGTTTGGCCCCTGTTTCCCTGCCTGCTGCTCCCAGAAAACCTGACAGGTACTACAGGGTCCCTGAGTCCCAAAAATTCCTTTTCAAAAATTCTATTGCAGATCCAGATACTATTTCACAGGTTCCCAAGGGCATTAAGGCTTCTACTGCTAAAAATCCTACCCCTTCTGATAGAGACTCCAGGGCGCTGGATAGATGGGGTAAGAAGGTTTACACTTCTGCACCCTTGGCCATTAGGGATTTAAACTGCCAGTTTCATATGTTAAAGTATCAGCAACATGTTATTGGACTGCTTAAACAGAAAATGATGTTGATTCCTGACTGTGTGGAAAATAAAGAATTACAGGATTTAATGCATTCTGCTGAGCAAGTTGGAAAACCAACTTTGCAATGTGGTTTTGATTCTTTAGAGGCCTCTTGCAGGGCTGCTGTTACTGGGTCTGTGCTCAGAAGGCATGCTTGGCTTAAGGAGCAATATTTGCCTGATCATGTTAAAGCTAAATTGTTGGATGCTCCTTTAAATCAGGACCACCTGTTTGGCAACAAGGCTGAGGAAGTTCTTAAAAAGATGGAAGATAAAGCTAAATCTATGCAAACTGTTGAAGATTTTTTTACAAGTTCAACCTCCTAGATTTAGTAGGCACTGGCCCTCTAAGAAGTGGTTCTTTCCAGCCCCTTCCAGGTCTTCTCAAGCCAAACCCAGACACAGCAATAACCCCAAGTTTCAGTCCCAGGGACTCGCAGAACTAAGCAGTGGGGTGCCTCCATTTCCAAATCTGGGAATAATAAGACTCCCCCCATGGTAAACTGTCTCAATGACTTCCTTTTAAAATTTCCAAGCACTTATCAACTGACTGCCCCTTTGGGGGGAAAGATTGCTCTTCATGTAAAGAATTGGGAACTCATTATCCAGGACAAATGGGTTTTAAATATAGTGTCCCAGGGATACAGATTTCACTTCCACACATTACCAACACCAAGTGGGTAGCCGGACCTACACACAAATCAGTGGGCAAAGGCCCAAAAACAAGTACTTTCTCTCTTAAGCATGGGGGCTATTCAACTGGTACCAGAAGAGGAAAAGAGACAAGTTTTCTACTCGAGAATTTTTCTGGTACCCAGAAAAAACAATTCATGGCATCCTATCCTGGACCTCTCTACTCTAAACACCTTTTTGAAGATTCCAAAATTCAAGATGCTAACTCTTCACCAATTACTTCCAATGCTAGGCAAAGATGCCTGGTTGGCAACACTAGATTTAAAAGAAGCATACCTGCACATCCCAATCAGGGAATCTTGCAGAAGATACCTACGCTTCAAAGCAGGCTACACACACTATCAGCTCTCTGCACTGCCCTTTAGCTTATCTACTGTGCCCAGGGTATTCACAAAGTGGCTAGCTCCAGTTTTTTGCATTTTTCAGGCAAAGAAATATTCAAATATACCCATACCTGGACGATTGTCTAATTCAGGCAGAAAGCCAAGACATACTTTTGAATCATCTGGCCTTTGTAAAAAGGGTTCTAACTTGTCTGGGGTACACCATAAATGAAAAGAAATCACACCTGGTACCCTGTCAACAAATTATATTCCTGGGAGCAAGCTTGAATACAACTTCCCAGATGGCTTATCTCACACCAGAGAAACAAATTAATTTGACAACCTACTTCAAACAAGTGGCCACAAAAACCCTGCTATCTGCAAGGCAAGTACTGCAAGCCTTGGGGTTCATGGCCTCCTGCATTCTTCTAATTCCATATGCAAGACTGTATATGAGGAAACTACAGTGGTATCTAAAAAGCCTATGGTGTCAACATTCTCAAGACCTAGAAACAATGATTCCTGTCATACCTTGCCTACGCCTAGAGTTCCTTTGGTAGGTAGAGGCCTGTCACCAAAACAAGGGACTCCCTTTCACACCACCCCCTGCCCCCCAAACCCTAACAACAGATGCATCAGACTATGCATGGGGGGCTCATCTGGCAGGGAAGTGCATTCAGGGCAAATGGAATCCAAGTCAAATGCACATGCATATCAATCAAAAAGAAATGTTAGCTGTACAAAATGCTCTGACAGCCTTCAAGGACCAAATTCTTCCAGGACAGCTAATGATAAAGATGGACAACACTGCTATGTGGTATATAAACAAGCTGGGGGTACACATTCCTACCCCCTCTGCAGACTAGCCATGGCATTGTGGAACACAGCCTTGAGCTACCAAGTACACCTACAAGCTCAATTCCTGCCAGGAAAATTAAATACACTGGCAGACGGACTAAGCAAAGACCTCATGGACCCACACGAGTGGAAACTGGAACCAAGACTTTCAACATGTTGACAAGCAAATGGGGGAGCCCAGATATAGACCTGTTTGCCTCTCCCCAGAACTACCAATTGGACAAATTTTGCACAAGGACTCCCCAAAACAAACCTGGAAAGTGGATGCTCTGTCCTTCAGCTGGAAAAACCTATCTGTCTATGCCTTCCCCCCTCTGCCTCTGCTCTCCAAAGTACTACTAAAAATCAAACGGGAAAAACCAAGGATGATTTTGATTGCTCCAGACTGACCGCGCCAACACTGGTACCCCCTCCTGTGCAGTGTGTCACGGTTATCTCCATGGCACCTGCCTCAGAATCCTTCCCTGCTGTCTCAGCAGGAGAACCAGATTCTGCGCCCTCAGCTTCTAACACTGAACCTTGCAGCCTGGCTAATTACTTAATCTCTCCTTTACCATCCCTCAGCAAACCTGTGATGGATATCATTTTAGAGGCAAGGAGGCATATTACTAGAAAATCTTATGCTGAAAAATGGAAAAGATTCTGTGCCTGGAACCAATCTCAAGGGATGAGCACAGCTGCACCCAATTTACCTCAGATTTTACAGTACTTAACTGAGATGCTTCACAAGGGCCTGTCCTTTTCCTCCATTAAAATCCACGCCTCAGCCATTTCAGCTTATTATAACACAGAACTTCCCCTCTTCTCTCATCCACTGCTCAAGCAGTTCCTCAGAGGGGCCAAAAATTTGAGACCACCCAGGAGAGCTCCAACCCCAGCCTGGGACCTTAACTTTGTCTTGGAGAAACTCACTCTACCTCCTTTTGAGCCAGCTGCTACTGCAGACTTAAAATTTTTTTTCTTGGAAAACAGCTTTCCTTTTAGCAATCACGTCAGCTAGAAGGGTATCTGAATTACAGGCCCTTATGACAATGGAGCCTTTCATCATCTTTCATGCGGACAGGGTGTCCCTCAGAACCAATCCATCCTTCATGCCCAAGGTGGTATCCAGTGTGGCTCTTAATCAATCCATTCATTTGCCAACCTTCTTTCTCAATCCACAGAATAAAGGGGAATGGATACTGCGTTCCTTAGATGTGCACAGACAACTTAGATTCTTCTTGGACAGGACTAAACCTCAAAGGAAATCTGAACAACTGCTGGTGGCATTTGCTGCAGGGGAAGAGGGGAAGGCAATTTCAAAGCAAACCATTTCTAAATGGATAAGCCATTGCATTCATTTCTGCTATAAGCATCATGGAAAACCTATCCCCCAGGGGATCAGACCTCACTCCACCAGGGCTGTATCTACCTCTACAGCCTTTCTCAGAGGTGTCCCTACCAGGGGCATCCTAAAAAGCTGTTATTTGGAGTTCTGTACATACTTTCACCAAACATTATCATTTGCCAATTTTCTCTAAATCCAGAGCTGGCTTTGCCACTGCAGTCTTGCAGGGCCTTATAGCTGGCCCTAATGCTATCTAAATTCCTCCTCCCAACCATAGCTTTGGAATCTACCCAAATGTAATGACTGCAGCAGTGAAGCATGAAGAACATAGTACAGATGTTCATCGTGCATACAGCTGCAGTCATAACAGATGGGTTCTCCTGCCGTCAGGCGGGTCCTCGGTCGGCCGAATTCCAAAGTCTAGGTCCGGCGTCGGTTGTCGTCGCTTCTTCCCTGACGTCAGTGTGACAGGGGTATAAAAGAACCAGCCGATGCCATTTTCTCCAGTCTTTTTTGCCGCGCGGTGCCCGAAGCAGAAGCAGTTCGCAAGTGCCGGTCGGCCAGCTCCTGAAATTACGAAAATTTGGAAACCGAAGTCTTCTTTAAAGCTAAGTACCCTGTTGGGGAAACTTTTCTTGCCTCAGACCGATGTCAGACAAAGTTAACAATTGTATTTCTTGTGGGAAGCAAATACCGCATAAGGATTTCCATTCCCTCTGTATACCTTGTTTAGGCCCAGACCACGACGTCTCGGGCTGTCGCTTTTGTGCTACTTTCAATAAACGCACTATTAAGCGTCGGGCGGAGTTCGCCCAGCACTTTTTTGGGAAAGCTTTTAATTATATAATGTCGTCGGAGACTCCGACTCCTGTTTTGTCCAAAAAACGCAAGGACAAGGACCGACACGCGAGATCCGCGGCCTCCACCGACACCACGCCAAAACCGACTACACGTGGTCCGGTTCTCAGCGAGGTGCCTACGCAGCCCCTGACTACCGGCGACGCTTCTCTGGCGGTGTCCTCTGTAACCGAGGCCGCAGGTTCCTCGGCCCACACCCTGACTACAGCTACTGAAGCCACTGTTAGTGTTGAGCCTCATAATGTGGACAGGTCTACCTCCACCCATGGTGTCTTCAGACCTTCCTCTTCCTTTTCCATCAAGGCCTTTACTAAGTCTAAATCAGCCATGCACTCCAAGAGACCTGTTGCACAGGGCCCATCTCCAGGCCCCATGCCTAAAAAGCAGATGCTTAAAATGGCTGAGGATTTAATTACTCTTATCAGGGGTTCCCAACCCCTACCAGACAAGAGACCCAGAGTGGAAGAAGAAACACCCTCTTCTGATCAGGGCTCCATTATTTCAGAGCATTCTCATGAGGAGGAACATTCTTACTCCCCTTTTGAAGATTCCGATGCAGAGGAGTCCATTCCTTCTTTATCCCCCCCAGAGGATTTCTCATTCGGGGAAACCTTGCATACCTTGAGGGAACACTTCCACTGGGAAGGCCAAGATTATTCAGATTCCAAGAAAAGGCTTAGGGAATTTCTTTTGCTACCTCAGCACAGACCTCTGGCGATACCTCCTGTCTTGGACATACTTGATGATGTTTACTCGGAGGCCTGCCTTAATCCGGATTCCCTGCCTCCAGCCCCAGTCAAGCCTGATAGGTACTACAGAGTTCCTAACTCACACCAATTTCTTTACAAAAGCCATACTGCTGACCCAGAAACCATTTCTCAGGGCCCCAAGGGAATGAAGGCCTCTACTGCTAAGAATCCATTACCTTCCGAGAGAGATTCTAGATCCTTAGAAAGGTGGGGAAAAAGGGTATATACCTCAGCTACCCTAGCCATGAGGGCCTTAAACTGTCAGTTCCATATGCTTAAATATCAACAGTTTCTGTTATCACAATTGAAAAATAAAATGTCACAACCTGAACAACCAGATTTGAAGGAGTTGCAGGATATGATGCATAGTGCAGAACTAGTAGGTAAGCACACCTTACAATGTGGTTATGATGCTCTAGAGGCCTCATGTAGAGCTGCTGTTACAGGATCAGTCATACGTAGACATGCCTGGCTTAGGGAACAAACCTTGCCTGATCATGTTAAAGCTAAATTACTAGATGCTCCTCTACAAAAGGATGTATTATTTGGTGCTAATGCTGAGGAGGTACTAAGGAAAATAGAAGTAAAAGCTAAATCTATGCAAACTGTTAAAGATTTTCTATAGGTACAACCACCACGTTTTAGTAGAAATTGGCCTTCAGAAAATTGGTCCTTTCCAGCCATGGACAGGCCCTAAAGAGGTAGATACAGGCGCCCAAGGGGCAGAGGACAATCTCAAGGATCATATAGAGGCAGACAATGGCAAACTCCAACACCAAGAGGTGGCGAAGATAGTTCACAGCAATACAGGAAACAAAACCAATGACTTTCCCCTTTGCATGCCAAGCAAGGCTCAAATGGCAGCACCCTTAGGAGGAAAGCTGGCATTATTTCCAAAAAATTGGCATATTGTCACAAAAGACAAATGGATCCTGGACATTATAAACAGAGGCTACAGATTTCATTTTCACACCCTTCCAAAAATGAGAGGCATGCCGAACCTGCCACACAATCAAAGGGCAGAGGCTCAAATACAAATTTCAAAGCTCATGGGCATGAAAGCTATTCAAGAGGTACCTACTCACGAACAAGGTCAAGGCTTTTATTCCAGACTATTCCTGGTACCAAGGAAGGGAACAGATTGGAGACCCATTTTGGACTTATCCATCCTAAACACATTTCTACTCGTACCAAAATTCAAGATGCTCACTTTACAGCAGCTTCTTCCCATGCTGGGCAAGGAGTCTTGGCTGGTAACATTGGACCTCAAGGAGGCATACCTGCATGTCCCAATCAGACAAAGCTGCAGAAGATACCTCAGATTTCTTGCAGGTTCAATCCACTATCAATTCTCTGCATTGCCCTTTGGCTTATCTACTGCCCAGAGTATTCACGAAATGCCTGGCATCAGTAATTGCCTACTGCAGACTTCAAGGGATACAAATATACCCTTATTTGGATGACTGCCTGATCCAAGTGGACAGCAAACACATACTTCTGGAACATCTGGCTTATGTAACAAGGTTATTGAATTCTCTGGGATACACAGTCAACAAAGAGAAATCCAGGCTAACGCCATCTCAGAAAATAATTTTCCTGGGTGCCAACTTGGACACAAACACCCAGATGGCCTATCTTACACCAGAAAAACAGGGGCAACTAACTCAATACTTCAAGACTCTAGCAAATTGTACCAGGCTAACTGCAAGGAAAATCCTGCAGGCTCTGGGATTCATGGCATCTTGCATTCTACTAATCCCATGTGCAAAGTTGCATCTGAGGAAACTTCAATGGTACCTAAAAAACCTATGGTCTCAACGCAGCCACAGTTTGGAAACAATAATACCACTAATTCCATGTTTGCAAAAGGAATTTCTATGGTGGGCTCAAGCATGCCAAACAAACACAGGTCTACCATTCTGCAAGCCTCAAGCAAATCAAGTCATCACAACAGATGCCTCAGACTACGCCTGGGGGGCGCACATGACAGACTGGTGCATTCAGGGCAAATGGTCCCAAAAGGAAAATCACCTTCACATCAATCAAAAGGAGATGCTAGCAGTGATAAATGCTATTATAGCTTTCAAAGACCTTCTGCATCCAGGTCAACTATTGATAAGAACAGACAACACCACAGTAATGTGGTACATAAACAAACAAGGAGGAGCACATTCATACCCCCTTTGCAGGCTGGCCATGTCACTTTGGAACATGGCTCTGGAGTTTCAAATCGAGCTTCAAGCACAGTACTTGCCAGGCATGGAAAATACACTGGCAGACAATCTAAGCAGAAATATGACAGATCCACACGAATGGAAGTTGCATCCTCAAGTTTTTACAGAGATAATCCAAGCGTGGGGAAGGCCAGACATAGATCTCTTTGCCTCCCACAAAAATCAACAATTAACAAAAGTCTGCTCAAGGACATTTCATCCAAAGGCTTGGAGAGTGGACGCACTTTCTTTCAGTTGGACAGCACTGACAGTTTACGCCTTCCCACCTCTTCCTCTACTGCCCAAGGTGCTTTTGAAAGCAAGAGCAGACAGACCAAAGATGATACTGATTGCTCCAGACTGGCCAAGACAACACTGGTACCCACTCCTGAGGAGCCTGACACATTCTCCTCCATGGACCCTACCTCTAATGCCTCTTCTTCTGACTCAGCACAGCTGCAAAACTCTTCACAGTCAGCTGAAAACACTCAATCTGGCTGCATGGAAGATTCCTTAACATCACAACAGACCCTACTCTCCAAGGAGGTGCAGGATGTCATTTTGGAGGCCAGAAGGCCGTCTGCTAGAAAAGCTTACTCCGCAAAATGGAAACGGCTTTGCGCTTGGAATGAGAAAAAGGGCCAGGATCCTGGAAAACTGAATTTGCCTCAAATATTACAGTATCTAGCTGAGCTGCTAAGCAGTGGACTTTCATTCTCCTCCATCAAAATCCATGCCTCAGCCATTTCTGCAGAATACAACACTGATCCACCTTTATTCTCTCATCCACTCTTAAGACAGTTCCTCAGAGGGGCTAAGAATATAAGACCTCCAAGGAAACAACCAATCCCTGCTTGGGATCTTAACTACATTCTAGAAAAATTAACCTTGCCTCCTTTTGAGCCAGCTGCCTCAACAGATTTGCAATACTTATCCTGGAAAACAGCTTTCCTTCTGGCCATTACCTCAGCTCGTAGGGTCTTGGAACTACAGGCCCTCATGGCTGTGCAGCCCTTTATCATCTTCCATCAGGACAGGGTTTCCCTTCGAACCAACCCGTCATTTATGCCTAATGTGGTATCCAGGGTAGCTTTAAATCAGGCCATACACATGCCTACCTTTTACCCTAACCCTCAAAACAAAGGGGAAAGGCTGCTACATTCCTTAGACATCCATAGACAGCTGCATTACTATTTGGACAGAACAAAGCCTTTCAGAAAATCAGAACAACTCTTTGTGTCCTATGCTGTAGGAGCTCAAGGGAAGCCAATTTCCAAGCAGACCATTTCAAAATGGATAGGCCACTGCATACATTTTTCTTACTCTTTTCATGGTAAATCTGTACCTGCAGGCATCAGATCCCACTCCACATGGGCCACAGCTACCTCTGCAGCCTTCCTCAGAGGAGTTCCTACCAAAGATATTTTGGAGGCAGCCACTGGGAGTTCTGTGCATACCTTCACTAAACACTACCACCTACCTCTATACTCCAAAACTAGAGCAGGCTTTGCCACTGCAGTGTTGCAGGGCATTCTGGCTCCTACCAGTTCCACCTAGTGCCTACCACCCTGTGCATAGCTTTGGGATTCTACCCATCTGTTATGACTGCAGCTGTATGCACGATGAACATAGTACAGTTTTGTACCTACCATAAATGTAGATGTTCGAGTGCTAATACAGCTGCAGTCCAGGTTTCCCTCCTTCCCCTCTTGGGACAGGCCTAGTGGCTAACACCTCCTCATAGAACCTGATTGGGTTATTCTTTTATGATGAATTTGCTTGCAACTACTGTTTTTTGATTATATTGCATTGCATTATTATATATATAAAATTATGTATTGCCTTCCTTCTGGGGGCACCTGACATCTGGGGCAAGAAAGACTGAAGAAAATGGCGTCAGCTGGTTCTTTTATACCCCTGTCGCACTGACGTCAGGGAAGAAGTGACGACAACCGACGCCGGACCTAGACTTTGGAATTCGGCCGACCGAGGACCCGCCTGATGGCAGGAGAACCCATCTGTTATGACTGCAGCTGTATTAGCACTCGAACATCTACATTTATGGTAGGTACAAAACTGTACTTTGTGTACACTTACCATAAATGTAGATGTTTGAGTGTATTCACTGTTGCAGTCCTGGTTACCCTCCCTCCAGCCCCTTAACTTCTTTTGGCTATACCTCTACTTTTCTTTACTATGCTTAAAAGCCTTTTTGGTGTATTTTTTTGTTGGAGGTATATCTTTGTACTTTTATATTTAATTGCTTCCCATTGGGGGGGGCACCTGACATCTGGGGCAAGAAAAACTGATGTAATGGCGTCAGCTGCATGTTTTATACCCTTGACGACCTGACGTCATGGAAGAAGGGACAGCAGCTGACGCAGGACCCAAGACTGAGGGCTACCTGCAAGCAGATAACACAAATATAATGACTGCAACAGTGAATACATTCGCACATCTACATTTATGGTAAGTGTACACAACTGTACTTTATTTCCTTACCTGTGTTTGTGGGTCATTTTGAGCCCTGGGGTGGGTCCAGTCCACCTGATGAGAGGAACTGTGGGTCAGCTGTGGGGAGGTGAGGAAAGAAAAAAATGATGTATACAGGGAGTGATACCTTAACAGTTGAGCAGTGTATTTAGAAAGTGAACAAATTAAAATGAATAATTATCTGGAATTCTCTGTTATCAGTCCTTAAGGAAACCGAAGCAAGGAAGCCCATTGGTGTAGTCAAACAAGACAAAATCAGCATTCATTTTTGAAGTATCATCTTTCAGTATACACTGAGATGTTTAACATGGTAAACTTGCCAGGACATGCAAGCCAGCGGTCATCCAACTGTGGAATTAGGACACATAGATAGTTTCAGTTGGACAGCAGGCCTGCTAGAAACAAATTTTTAAGCACATTTAAAAACATGCTGCCAATACATACACCGTGTTGCAGGTGCTGATAAAAAGCTTTGTAGATATTATTGCTTGATGCATTTGTCTTTTGAGTTTTGAATATGCCTTAAGTTACAAATGGTATCTTCTCCCACCATGAGCATCACACTGGAGAGACTAGAGGAAGAGGAAGTAGATACATTTTGGAGAAGTATCTATGAAGATCCTGTGGAACATAACAAATATACTAAATTGATAGAAGAAGTAAAAGAAAGAATAAGAAGTTTAAAGGTACAGGATATGAAATGGGAAGAAATAGCCAGAGAGAGTGAAACAAAGTTGAGAAAAGCCTCTAATTGGAAAACCCCAGACCCAGATGTAGTACCTAACTTTTGGCTTAAAGTATTAACTTCTTTACACGAGGATCTAGCCATGAGTAAGAACTATTTATATGCACACCCTGAACAGACACTGTGCTGGTTAACAACAGGAAAAAATATGCTCTTACTCTTAAGAGTCAATCTGCAAGCTACCCTAAAATTATAGACCAATAACTTGTCTTCCGATGACGTATAAACTATACACGGGGATTGACGCCGACAAAGTTTATAGTCATTTAGAAGAAAACTCAATTATGGCAGTAGAACAAAAGGGCAATAAAAGAAAGTCATATGGAACAAAGGATCATTTGTTGTTAAATAAAGTTGTAGTGGAGAACTGTAGGAAAGGGAAGAATCTAAGTATGGCATGGATTGACTATAAAAAAGCATTTGATAGTATCCCACATTCATGAATAAAAAGAGTGCTTAAAAATGTATAAGGTGCATCCTACACTGATTGATTGCATTACAGTAACCATGAAACAGTGGGAGACCATTTTGCATTTAAGCTATGATAAAGGACAGATTATTATCCCAGGGATAAAAATCCAAAGGGGGATATTCCAGGGTGACTCCCTGTCACCATTGCTATTTTGTCTTGCCATTAATCCATTAAGCTGTTTACTTAACAGCTTAGGTCATGGCTATAATTTGGCTTCTAGAAAACAAAGTCTAATGACTTCTCATCTTCTCTTTGTCGATGATTTAAAATTGTATAGCTCATCAGATGAGGAACTGAAAGCACAGCTGCAAGTTGTCAAAACTTTTTCAGATGATATTGGAATGGCATTTGGTCTTGATAATGTGCAAAAGCAACCTTTAAAAAAGGAAAATTGCAGCACCAGGAAAATAGTTTGGGACAAGAATGTGATATAAAAGAACTTGAGCAAGAGGGGGTGTATAAATACTTGGGAATTGATGAAGGATCAGCAATAAAACATGAACAAATGCAAACAAAGCTTAGTAAGGAGTACTTTAGAAGACTTAAGTTAATCCTGAAAACAGCATTGACAACTAGGAACAAGATCCAAACTGTAAATCAATTTGCTCTTCCTGACCTAACTTATAGTTTTGGAGTGATTGACTGGCCCCAAAAAGTGTTGGATAGATTGGATATTAAAACATGAAGGATGCTTCATGCTCACCAAATGATTTATAAAAATCATTGTATACCAAGATTATATATTCCCAGTTCTGAAGGAGGGATGGGCCTCCTTAAAATTGATTACATGTATAGATCTGCAGTCGTGGGACTCCACACATATCTACTGACCTCACAAAATCCAAATGTGGTGAAAGTTTTGAAATGAGAATAAGTCTAAGATGACATCTCTGCTTAATTTAGCAGAAGCATATCGACGTCAAGCAGGAATGGAAATCAAACCAGAAGTGGATAAAAGCCAGGCAGCAACTGAATGTGCCAAAAAACAAAAGAAAGAATATAAGGTGAAGGACCAGAAGAAAAGGCAAGAAATGTGAAAAAAAAAAACATAAATATAGTTGCAAGTATAGAAAACTTCTGGAAGAGCCTCATGTTGATCAAGAACGAATGCAGGAATGGTTAAGGAGAGGTGAATTTACATGAAGAAATGATGGTACACCAAGATAGTGGGCTAAGTACACGCTGGTTTACTAAGTCCATTGAACATGTGGGAGAAACAGACATATGTAGGTTTTGTGGAACCGAATTGGAAACAGTCACACACCCTATTGCTGTTTGCGACTCTCTAATGGCAGAGGGACTGTATACTGAAAGGCATAATAATGTGGCAAGATTGTTACACTGGAGATTGTGCAAACATTATGGTATCGAAGTGGCTGAAAAACACTGGAACCACGAGCCACAGAGAATCACAGAAAATAATGAAGTGTACATCACATGGGATTACCCAATACCAACAGTCCAAAAGATAGATGCTAGAAAAACAGATATAGTGGTCCAAGAAAAGAAGACAAAAGTAGCATTGATCGTTGAAATCGCCACACCTGTTGACTACACTGTCTTGCGTACAGAGAGAGACAATCATACAATACCTCGATCTACAGGCAGAAACGAAAGCCATGTGGAAGAAAGATGCTCTGTTCCAATAGTAGTAGGAAGGAGCAACTGGTCTTAAAAAATAATTTACAATCGTATTTAGATATGTTACCAATTCATGTAACACCATACGAATTGCAGAAGGAGCCATTACTGGGCACATTGCAGGTGCTGCAAAGAGCACTTTTGGCTAACATTAAAGAGTGAAACAATACTAATTTCATGAACTTTAATTGTACTTTGACTTAGGAATGGGGTCCATTCCTGTCATGGTATTAGAAACCTAAAAGACTTGGAGAAATTAAAAGAGAGGCTAAAATGTGCAATATGTAAAAATTATTTTGCTTTAAAACAAAATATGCCACAATATGAGGAGGTTTGTGCTGGGGAAGAAGTAATGGCTTAAAATTAAGATAGGAAAGATGAGAAGAATGTCCATTTGCTGTACAGAAATCATTCAGAAAAGATGATGTATCCAACTGTCAGGAGAGAGGGGAATGAGTGACATTCAGATTGATTGCATGTATAGAGTTTCAAATAGTTGAGAGTACAGACATGTTTTGTCATTGTCAGTTCATTTGGAATTGGCTAAATCAAACAGAACTTATGGAAGTTGGATTTTCTGGGAGTTGAGGCATTCTGTAGAAGTTGTGAATGCCATGAAGGAAAAAAATGACAAATGTGCAGAAATCAAGTCCAGATATGTCATAGGCAAAAGTAATCATTCTAGTAGTACAGATGGCACATACAGCAGTAGGTTCATTTCTTATCATGGTGTTAAGACTGGTTCACTTTGGCCTGCTATGGTGCTAGAAAACATCAATCCACAAAAAATCTGAACTGTAATAGATGTAGAAATAATAAAGATAAGAGCATTGCTGCTGTTCTGATACTTCTGTAAAACAGACTCAGAATTACCATAGAAGGGGTAAATGCTAGAAAATAAAATAGTAAAAAAGAGGAATAATTGAAATAAAAAAAAAGTCTTGAAAGTCTACAAATACTAACTAGAGATGACTAAATTAAATTAAAATGAAACATTGTGTGTATGAGGAAGCACTAGTCCAAACGGTAAAAGCAGCAGTGTGAAATGTTGCAAGAAAAGTAGTAAACAGGGGAGATAACTGAGATTCTGAAAGGGGAAAATGGGATTTTGAGAAAAACAAGTTTTGTTATTACCTGCTTTCATTCCAGCAACTGTGTAAATTTCAAGGTTTACACAGGCAGTTATATTCAGACATGGTAAATAATTTCATAGGTTCATACTAGGCTATCTGCCCTAGGGCATTTATAAGCCTAGCCAGAATGTGTTTGGCTTTCGCCACCTATTTTAAATTTATTTTGCTATGCCCTCTTTCGAGGTTAGTATACTGTGCCTCTGTCTAACAGTGACACAGAAGTGATACCTGGGGTAAACCTACGATCTCCCATCCACTCATCAAGATTCCTCTTGAAGAGAGTCAATGAGGGACTCTGCCTAACCTGGACTGGGATTTTATTCCAGAGTGAAGGGAGCCTCTGGGTTATGAATCTGTCCCTCCAGCATGTCCTATTTATTTCAGTGCTGAGGTTCAAGTCTCTCGAGCGTGTAGCTCGATGGGATTTGGATTTTCTGAGGTGCAGCATGTCCATTAATTCCGGGTTGGACATGGCTTTATCGTCAGGCACAGATCGCCTCTGAACAGGCGGTATGCCACTGAGTAGAGCTGGAGTTTCTTTAACTGGGCAGCATATGGCATCTGTTTGAGCCCTTTGATCCTCTTGGTGAGGTACTTTTGGGGTCTTTCTAGTTGCTGCAGGTGTCTGGTAAGGTACATCCCAAAAGGGGCATTGTACTCAATTATGGGCCTGATGAGGGATGAGTAAAGAGGCATGATGACCTCCCTGATCTAGATGTGAATCCCTTCATGATTAGGTGGGCTATATAAAATGTTTTTCTAACCACTTTGGCCACGTGGTTGTCAAATGAGAGATTGCTATCAACTTGGGTCCCCAGGTCCCTAATTACTTCTTCTGTACTTAATGGATTACCACCTATGTGGTAATTTGTGGGCACTTTGTTTTGCCAAAGGGGATGACTATACACTTTGTGGCATTTAGCTTGAGTCCATGGCTCTGGCACCAGTTGTCTGTTTCTATGAGGCCCTTTTGGAGGATGCTTGTGTCGGCTGGAGAGTCGATTATGGCACCCAGTTTGCAGTCATCTGCGAACTTGGTCAGCCACAGTCCTTCAGTGTTGGCCTGTACCTCCGAGAAATATATACAGAACAAGAGAGGTCCCAGGACTGAGCCTTGTAGGACACCACTTGTAACTGGTTTGGAGTCTGACATGGCTCCAGCAATTCTAACCATGTGGGTTCTGTCCTTGAGCCAGTTTGCAATCCATCTAGTGACATATATATTTAAGCTGGTGAGCTTATCTATAATGTCAGAGTGGGGTATTGTATCGAAGGCTTTTGCGAGGTCCAGGTAGGCTGTGTGGACCACCTTCCCCTCGTCAATGGCCTTGGTGACTGTTTCAAAGAAATCAACCAGGTTTAATAGGCAGGTTCTGCCCTTAACAAAGCCGAACTGGGTAGGATCCAGTGTCTGTAGGTCCCCAATACCTTTATTTATGAGGTCCATGATGATCCTTTCCATAGCTTTGCAGACCAAGCTAGTCAGGATTATGGGGCGATAGTTTCCAGGATCCGTTGAGGCACTATCTTTATGGAGAGGGACCACTGTTGCTGTACGCCACTCTTTGGGCACATATCCTGTAGTAAGGCTGAGATTGAACAGTAGTTTTATGTTTGGGTTTAGCTCTTCTTGGAGTTCATGTAGGATGCAGCCCGGGACACCGTCTGGTCCCATTGATGCTGTGTTTTTTGCTTTGGAGAGGCGGCTCTTACCTGAGCATCTGAGATGTCAGGGGGGCAGCACTCTGCTGGGATAGATAATTGCCCTTTTGGTGGGGGGGGGAGAAGTTTGCACTGAACCTGTCAGCTAGGATGTTGGCAATGTCTGTGGGTTCGGTGTATTTTTTGTCATTTTGGACTAATTCTGAGCATATCTGGGAATTACCACCCAGGTTCCTAACATAACTAAAGAAAGCCTTGTGATTATCCTTAGTGTCCTGTGCAATTTTTCTCTCGAAGCTGGCCTTAGACAATTTTATGAGTGCCCGTAGTTTTTTGCTAATACTGATCAGTGATGCCTTCCCTTTTTGAGATTTTTCTATATCATTTAGTAGCTTCCTCCTTCTGTTGTATAGTTTGTTTATGGCTGGTGTCCACCAGACAGGACGTCTGCCTTTGGAGGATTGGGTCTTGGTTTTATTTGGGATCGCATGATCCATGCATTCCTGAAGGTGTTCATAGAATGCGTTTATAAAGGATTCTGCAGTCTGGGCCATATTTCCCACAGGCCTGGTGGCTTTGAAGGATTCCACCTCGGTTTTGAGGAGTGTGAAATTTGCTTTAGAGAAGTTTTTCACTGTGGTTTTCTGGGCAGGGGGTGGGGTCGGGATGTGAATATCCAGTGAGATTAGTTTATGGTCTGATCTTACCAGTGAGGGATACACTTCTGGTTTGGAGCATAGAGTCCCCATGTTGGTGATGATCAGGTCCAGTATGTTTTCCCCTCTTGTGGGAGTGGTAACAAGTTGTTCCATAGCATTTGAGTTTATACATTCTAGGAACCGTTGGGCTAGGGTGTTGGAGCTAGAGTAATGCTCCCAGTCTATGTTTGGGTAGTTGAAGTCACCCAATATAATGGTGTTTGGAGAGACCTTCATATTTTCCAGTGTTCTTAGGAAGGCCGAGTGGGGTTCCTGGGTTTGGGAGGGTGGTCTGTAGCAGGCTATAAACTGGAAGGCAGTTTTACCCACTGTTAGTTGCTCATGGATAGTCTCTGATGCTTCGTGCTTTGCCACCAACCTGGAGGTGTGGGTATCTTTGATGAATATCGATACTCCCCCTCCTTTTGTGGTTCGGTCCAAGTTTTGGGGCTGAAAAGCATGGTATGAGGTATAACCTGATAGTGCTGGGGTGCTCTCGGGAGCCCTGAACTAATGAAACTAGGAAATTGTTATTCCATATACAACTCTAATGTAATGAAGTTAAGCATTTTTTTTTTTTTTCAAAAAGGCAATAAATTGAAAAAGAGCTGATAAGACTATGAAATGAAGGCTTTGAGTTTTGGTCCTAAACTTAATAACTCATCAAATGGTCATTAAATCAGAGAGAATATAATGGAAAACAGTTGGAGAGCAATCTGTTTGACCTGAAAATAAGCAATTCATTGATGACTCAAAGTTTTGCAGAAAATTGGGAAACAAAGCAAAAGGAATAGAAAAAAAAACTAAAAAAGAAATAAACGTGTTTTGGAGAAATGTCAGTGATGACTCCATGGGACATGCAAAGATGCTGAATGGATAGAAAAAGTAAATGAAACAAAAAGTTCAAATGTGCAGAATATGAAATGGGCTGAAATAGCAAGAGAAAGTGAAACAAAATTAATAAAAACTCCTAAGTGGAAAACCCCAGGCCAAAATGCAGTACCCAACTTCTTGCTTAAGATATTGACATCTTTGCATGAAGATTTAGCCCTGAGTAAGAACTTGTATGAACATCCTAAACAGACACCAGCCTGCTTAACAGGAAAACGATGCTCCTCAAGAGTGAGCCTGCAAACTAGCCTAAAAACTATAGACCAATAACTTGCTTTTCAGTGATCTATAAACTGTGTACTTGAATTGATGCCAACAGATATTTAGTCATTTAGAAGAAAACTCAGTCATGGCAATAGAACAAAAGGGTAACAAGAAAGTCATATGGAACAAAACATCATCCCCATAATTCAATAAACTCTGTGCAGGAATAGTGCTCATGGAGTAAACCATGAACATTTCTGCTTAGCTTTAACAGTAGTGTACCTTGCATATTCATGAAGGTGTGCTACTGCTAAGGCTAAGCGGACACGAACACTACTGAGTGCAGGGAAAATGTTTAAGTATTGCACGCACATCTAACACTTCTCCTGCACTCAAAGTGTCATATGGCACTTTTTAAATGTTTTTCAGTGTCTGTGGACACTGAAAGCAAATAAAATAGCAACACAGTGTCCAAGGACACTGAAATAGCTAGGAGATCTGGAAATAAATGCAGCGAGTGTGTGACAGGTACTGTCACACACCCCCTGCATTGCAAGAGAGACATAGGCCATACTCCTCAACTGTACAGGATTTCACAGAATGCCCAGATGCCTGCCTCATGTACCTCTCAACCTCCTAGAGCAAGAAATCTGTACAAAGCCATAAATAATGGGGGGACAAAGGCCCAAAAATAGGGACTTTTTTTAAATATTGCTCATACAAACTTGGAAAGTTGATAGAATAGCAAGTTTTGCATTGACACAGATTTTCTAAAAGATATGAAGTCTGAAACTCAAATGTCTGTCATTATGTTCTGACTTGAACCCTGTGTGATTTGCCAATGATTTACTAGAAAACCACAGTCATATGAGAAATGGACCAAAAATATGAGGCAATAACCTGGACATTCTGCAAAAATCTGTACAGTTGAGAGGTGTGCTACATCATATGTCTGCTGTGCTCCCCCAAACATTTCTGCCTACCTTGCAAATAGCAGGGGATGTGAGTCATTAAATGACAAACGTTTGATTTTAAGACTCCACATCTGTCTGAAAAGTCATGCTAATGCAAAACCTATTATTCTAACAACTTTCTAAGTTTGTAAGAACAATAATTGAAATCTGTCCCTATGTGTCCCCTTACTGTGAGTATTGATGGATGTAAATAAAGTGGGTTTATTAATGTCCTTCTTTTTTCAATCTAAGATGTGTTTAAGTGTGGCTAACTGGGTTTGTGCGTTAGGGCCCTCTGCTCAGGATTGCTTAAACATCTTATAGCAGCTAAATAAAAATGTATAGCTAAAATCTCAGTTATGAGATAGCATAGTGGTTAGATTCCTGGCTTTGCATGCAGGCATTCATGGTTCAAGTACCAAGACAGGCACCTTATTTTTACATTTTGTATGTTAAGTTATGTAGTAATTGATATTTGTTACCCAGGGTAATGTAGCAGGTTCAAAATGGGAGTGTGAGTGCATATAAGATGTGAAACCACCCATGTATAAACAAGTGTCCCATACAGTATAATCACACCCGAAGGTAATGTAATGAAAGCACATAGGGGGATGTCATGTAAAGTAAATCATAAACACTTAGCAATATGTCAGTAATGATGAATTAATCTACAGTCCTGATATTTTTTAATGAAAATGGAGCAATACTAAGTACTGCTCAGCTATGCTTCGCCAGTGTAAGCATTGCTTAAATGTAAATGCTAAGCAGCAGTTTAGCACAGCTAAGCAGATTTGCGCACTGTTAAGCAGTGCTCAGCATTTACCCCTTTAAGCACTGTTTAACTCAGCTTAGCAGATTTGCGCACCGCTTAGCTAAACTTAGCATTTTCAAAATGGTCCAATGACAGCAAATGTCAGGAATGCAGCCATATTTAAACCGCATAGGTGGGAATACATCCACAACCTGTTGTAGTTTATCTGTGTAGGTGCTATGTCGAGTGTTGGTGAGGAAGCGTGCTTTTGGGAGCAGAGCTGGGGCGTTCAGGAGTCCAGGGTCATGGCTGGACTCCTTGTGGAAAACCATGATGAGAAATTTCTGCAGGGCCAGTACTGAGGCTCACAATACAAAGCGGAGGTCTGGGACCATCTCGCACATGATCTCACCAGTGCTACTGGCATCCCCTGAACTGGTGAGCAGGTATGGCTTCATTATGCTGATCTAAAGTGGAGGAAGGGGGCGCTCTTGGCCCAGTGGATCCAAGATGCAAGGGCACAGAATGTTCCAGCAGTGTTTGTCAGTATCATGTAGTTTGTACCAAAGTCTAGCCTGAGTATGTGATAAACAGGTATGCATAATATTTGTTTTTCTCCCCTACAGCTGCAGCAGAGAGGGCTAACAACATTGAAGCCTATGCCAACAGACTGTTAAGGCTATGCCAACCAGCTGGTGAGTTCAAATCTGTCTTGCAGTATCTAGTGCAAATAACAAAGAAGGAGTACATTGTTTACTGCCAGTAGATATACAGTTTCTGTGTTAACTGAATAAATAAAGTTTGTCCAACTAGTATTGATTTACAGGATATGTAGTACTAAAGCATTGTGTCATGTCACTGTAATAAAGTTCCATACCACAAACTGTTGTGTTTACTCTGGTATGTTGTTGTAGAAATAGAATGTATATAGGTTCTCCACACTAAATGTAGCTTTGACAGCATGCATTAACTGAGGTTGTTCAAAGAACCAGCTGTTAAGAAAAACTATAGATTGTGGAGCTGTAAAACAGGATATAAATGAAATATGAAATATATACTGCACCAAGCTCTGAACCCTGAATAGTAATGTGTAATGCATCACAGGGTGCCCCATGCAGCATAGCCATGTGTTAACCTTTGCTTTCCAGATTGTATTATTTCAAAGGATTAATGCACAGTATACCGTCTGTCATACATGCATTTCAGCATTACAAGGTCAGACTGTCTAAACGAGAGTATTAGGCAGAAACCGGTCAAACAAGAAACAGCAGTTCCCCAGTAGCTCAGTGTGATGAGAAATAGCTTAGTTGTTAATTTTGCACACCCAGATACTGTTCAAATCCAGAGAATGGTAGTAAGATGTATGCATATATACACATAATGAATAAGCAATAAATGTGGAAACAGGTAGTGTTAACAGATATTTTCTCCACAGGTTTTACAGGTAAAAAATGTCAGTAGTAGCTGTATGAAGGGTATACTAATACACTGTGTACAACTGTTCCACTGTCCAACCCCATGCCTGCAAATGACAGCAGGGATAGGTACATGCAACATGCACTCTGCTCGATACATGTCTCTCAAGTGTCACACTTTCATGGCTAGGAGTCAGTGCTGCCAATAACCCTGAACACAAATAGGAAACCAGGTGAAGTATGCCAGTAGCACACTCACATAACAGCAGTGCAGGGTGCACATTCTGTGCCAGATGTGTAACCCTGACCGGTACGAGTCCCATCTAGTCATGTACCCAGAGTTGTCACAGTTTGCCCCATAATATTCCAGGTTAACAGTTATGTTTGTGCTACAGAAGTTATGGGCCATAGGTAGATGCAAAGTGAGGGCAGACCCGTAGAGTATTGAGCAGTGCTGTTGTGAAAAATAGAAGCCTAAACAGTTGTTAATGGAATTTTCTCTCCCACCCCTTAGCTGCATAGATAATTGTCATTCATATACTGCGGGTATGTTGTTCTCAGAACCTAATGTTGGGACTTGTGTTGGGACTTGTGTTCTATCATTCATATATTTGATTGGTTGCATGTTAACATACCTTGTTCAAATACCATTGTTGGTGGCTTGTTGCCGTCAATGTTACTGACATGCTGTTACAATACATACTGTTGTTCCATTTATGCATGTGTTCTGTTTGCTATGCAACTGTTTCAAATCTGTTGTGTGGGGTTAATTGGAACACTCACGCATGCTGTTATAACTAATTTTGAAATGTTTTGATCTTGACTAACCAATATGTATATGGTAAAACTTCAACACCATTGCATGCTTGGGAAGGCAGATCCACCTGTCCCACCTCATCTGGATGTGGCACCAGGCCCCAGCACATCTGGGACCCAACCTGGAACTGCCTCCTCCGCTGATCCTGCATCACCTTCGGGTGGAAACGCCTTAAGGGACAGGGCCTGTCCCCCCCGGGTGTGGGCATGGAGAGGAGACCATCACCCGCCACCAGTTCCGAGGTATGGTTTGCAGCGTCATCTGCACAGAGTTGGATGGATGGCTGCACCAGATGGAGGACTGCCTGGCGCACCCTGAGGGGCAGGCTGCCACTCTTATCCAGCCACCCAGCACAGCCACCTTCCGGGCCGTGAAGGTGCAGTGTTGACTGCCCATGGGTGGGGACCTCAGTCCCACTGTGTCCATTTGAGGGCTCATGGGCTTTGGATTCCCAACTACCCTCTTAGTCAAAGGTGTTTACCCCCCTCGTGTCATATACTGCCCCTGTCTGCTGTCTTGTCTGTCTGCGAATGCAACCTATCCTATCCAACCTACCTCCACAAACATACCTGCAGCCCTTCCCTAACATCACACTCTCACCTTAGAAAAAAAAAGGGGCATCTGTCCTGCAAAAAAATCATTGCCCCATACGCCCCCATGTACAGTAAAATTAATCAATCTACCCAAAAATTATTCTACAAATGCCTGTCGCCAACACCCCTCCCTGTGGGGTGTGAGGCTGTAAATCCCAAATTCTATACATTAGTCACAGCTGTTGCTACAGAAGAAATGTACAGCTATGGTCCTTTCCTACACCCATCCTGCACATCCCTAGCTGGTTTTCCTAATTTTTTTCTTTAATTAAAATTAGTGCAGGTGTATGCAGGAGTAAGCACTGCTAAGTGAAGCTAAGAGGACTTAATCATCTGTTAGTATCGCTTAGCTTCATGCAAAACCACACAAACCTGCTTAAAAGGCTTTAATCAGTCTGTCTCCATCAGCTCTTGTTCTACCCAGCAACAAAATAATTAGTCCTGCCAAGTCTCGAACCCGGGACGCTGCACTACAATCACAGCAGTGTACCACTATGCCATCTGAGCTGTGAGGATTTGTAATGCTTTTACTAACATGTCATTTAACATTAATGGAAAAAGGTCATCAGTACCAAGTCTTGAACCCAAGACCCTGTGCACTACAATTACAGCAACGTACCACTACACAATATGAACTGTAGGAATTTGTAATATTTTTACCAGCATATCATGCACTACAGTCATTTAACATAAGGGAAAAAATACATATCCATAGTATTCTTATATACGGATATATATATAATGTATATATTATATATATAAAATGTGTATGTGTGTGTATATATATATATATATATATATATATATATATATATATATAAAACCAACCTCTAACTGCAAGACAAAGTGGGGTGATAAAGGGCAAACAATAGTGACATATTTGAAATATGGCTGTTATACGCATAGAAGTCTGCTAAAGTAGCACAGTTTGATTTAACATATATTTTCTGATAGATTTTAGGTCTAAAATGCAAATGATTGTTATTTACTGATGTCAATGCTCACATCATCCCAGTGATTTGTCAGAAACCCCCAGCTGTTCATAGGAGGTTACTAGACTAATGGCCCTGGGGTCATTACAAGCCTAGCCAAGAATGTATCCCCAAAAAAGAAACCTCAGTCAGCACCTGTCACCCCTGTCAATGAGGGACAAGTGTGGAACCCCTGGGACAAATTTGTGGTTTCCCATCAACTCATCAAGGTTGCGCTTGAAGAGGGTCAGCGAGGTACTCTGATATGTATGGGAAGTCTATTCCAGAGACAGGGCAGTCTATGGGAGGCAAACCTGTCTTGTCAGCAAGTTTTGTTCATGTCGCATATTAGATTTAGGCCTATCAAGCGGGTAATGCGTAAGGAGTTAGACTTATGGATATGAAGCACCTCTAGTAGGGCAGGGTCCAATATTGCCTTGTAGGCAAGACACAGATCACCTCTTTGCAATCTGTATGATACCGTGTAGAGTGATAGTGATTTGAGCCTATCTGCATAAGACAGGTTTTGGAGGCCATGGATTCTCTTTGAGAGGTATTTCTGTGGTATATGTGCTAGTTATAGCTTTTGAAAGATGATCTATACTTCTGGAGGTGTACAAGAATGTGTCAATAAAATGAAAGAGACTATTCATTTTTAGTAGAATTTAGCCCTGCAGATGTATTAACTATCTACTGCATCACTTAAAAGGCCCTGTTTCAACAGTGTTGTGCCGTCTGAATCATAAACACTTTATCTGTAATGGAAAGACCTCATTATTGAATAATTTGCATGGCCTTTGAGTTGTGGTTAACCATCGCAAAATGTAGATCAGCACTTCCTGCAGTAGAAAACGGTGTTGACCGCATTCTGTTAACACAGGCACCCCTCTCCCATAATCTCACTTCAATATGGCATGCCCTATAACTGACATTTTAAGGTGAAAGAAATTAAAATGTTGAACAAAGTGCATTAGAATAGCACAAAATATCAAGACACAACAAAAAAATATATAGTTTTTGAAATTTTCTTAAATGTGTAAATAAAGAGAAAAGATTTTTGATAAAGAATGCTTAATAGGCAGTATGATTTCTTAGCAGTAAAATATGTGTTAGGCATGGCTTTTTGAAAATAAGATGTATTTTGGATGTTTAGGAGAATGTGCAAGCAAAATTACAGAGGTTATTCATTTATAATAGTATTCAGTCCTGAGGGTTCATTAACTGTGTCCCATTATCAAGCTATGGGCCATGGTAAAAAAAGGTCCTGCTTCCTCAATGCAGTGGTTTGCGATGAGAGAAGACCTCATTATCAGCTAATTTGCATGTCTATGAATCACAGTTAATTACCACAAAGTACAGCTGAACACATCCTTTAGGAGTTAACAATGGCAGCTGGATCATGTTAGCACAGGAACCCTTCCTCTCTCAGCCAGTCTCCCACACACAAACAGTAAAACATATACACATACCACATAGCCCATACCTGTCCCTGTTGTCAGAACATCCAAAATGTCTTTTTTTTTTTTCCCTGCCCTGATAATTCATGGATAAGTACAGTCAGTTCTTAATGCCCAGCATCCAAGTTTCACAGTTCATTTCCTTCAGTAAATGCATGCCAGGGCAAATGCTGTTCTCTTATGAGGTTGAGAGGTATACCTAACACTTCCTGTCCCTCTACCTTATGCATCAAAAAATACTGTAGACATTGCATAATGCCCAAGATCCTCAATAAATGTTAAAAAAAAATCTTGCATTGCAAAAAGTGCAGAAGGCTACTGTAGGGGTTTCTTGTGTTGAGATTGTGCAGTTCAAATGGCCCCAGTACTTTGTTTTTAAGTTTAATAACTTCATTGGGAGGATATGGGATTAGAATTCTGTTTAGTGTAAGACATGCTTTTTATCCCCGGTGTCTAGTGTTTCCTCATATCCCCCATCGTCATTCTGTGCATCTGCTGTTCAGGCACTGCTTTAATTAGTTATCCCTGGTGACTACTGACCCCTACCTCACCCAATGTTGAAGATTCTGCTTGTAAGTCTGTGGTTATGTGGAAGTATGCAAGCCACTCCTACACACACACACACAATAGCCCCCTCCCCACTTCATCACACTCACACGCACTCATCCATTCACCCAGAGACACACACCTGCCTAACTCACCACCTAACATCCCTATCTCTGTCTCACATGCAGACACACACACACACATTCACTCACACATGTGGCCCCTCACATACACTCATGCAGACACCTCCTAATCCCACCTTACTACTTAGCTTCCCAACTCTTACCTTTACTGTGATAGATGAACACTGCCTTTTAGCCACCTTCATTACTGCAAGGTGCATGGATCAGCCATGCTAGCCTACACAGCATTGCTCAGCACTACAATGTCTTCCTGAAGGCAGTTCTGGTGTTGGAGAGCACATAGGTTCATATGTGTGTACTAGGCCAACGGTCCTGAAGCCTTTACAAGCCTAGCCCATAGAAGTGCCCTGGCATCATGCTGTCATTAGTTCCTGGTGCATCTATAAAGTAGAGCCACTGGAGTGATTCCTGGGGTGAACTTTCTATTTCCCATCCACTCATCAAGATTCCTCTTGAAAAGGGCCAGTGAGGTGCTCTGCTTGACCTGTATGGGAAGTCTATTCCAGAGCATGGGCAGTCTCTGGGTTATGAACCTGTCCCTCCAGTATGTTCTGTTGATTGTGGTAATGAGGTTGAGGTCCCTGGAGCATGTGGTGCAGAAGAATTGGGATTTCTTTAGGTGTAACCTTTCTAACAGGGCTGGGTCAGACATGGCTTTGTAAGTCAAGCAGAGATCGCCTCTTAATAGACAATATGAGGGTCTATATTAGATAATTGAACTTTAAAAAGTTCGACTATCATATGGTCGACACCATATGATCTAACTTTCAAAAATTCAAATATCTAATAAAAAAAAAATAAACTACACAAATAACCTACCTGCACCCCCTACTCTTTAAATATACCAACTCCGAGATTGCACGACAGTGCAGAAAAGGGAAATCTTCTAATTCTGTGCTGTATGGAGATCTCCGTTAAAATGTTCAAACTTTAAAAAATTTGATCATATGCTGTCGACCATATGACAGTCGAACTTTTGAAAGTTCGATCATCTAATATAGACTCCAATATGAGACAGAGAAAAGCTGAAGTTTGAGTCTGTCCATGTAGGGCATGTGTTTAAGACTGAGAATCTTCTTTGTGAGGTACTTTTGTGGCCTTTTTAGCTGTTTCAGGTGTTTAGTGAGGTACATGACAAATGGGGTATTATACTCTATGATTGGCCTATTGAGGGAAGAGTATAGAGAGATGATGACCTCTTTATTCCTGGATGCAAAACCCCTGGTAATGAGATGTGCCACATAGAAGGACTTTCTGACCACAGTGGCAATGTGGTGGTCGAAGCAGAGGTTGCTGTCAACCTGTGTCCCCAGATCTCAGTGTTCAGTGGGCTACCATCAATGTGGTAATTAGTGGGAACTGAGTTTTTCCCAAAGGGAATGATGATGCATTTTTGGCATTAAGCTTATGGCTATGGCTTCGACACCAGTCTTTGGTCTCAGTGAGGCCTTTCTGTAAGATGTCAACATAACTTGGGGAGTTAATAATGGCTTCCAGCTTGCAATCGTTGGTGAACTTGATCAGCCAGAGTACCTCCGTGTTGGCCTGGACTTCTGTGAAGTAGATGCCAAACAGGGGAGTACAAAGGACCGATCCATGTGGGACTCCATTTGTGATGGTCAGGAGTCTGACTTAGAACCTACAGTGTGAAAGTAGCAGACTCCATCTGTGAGCCAGTTTCCTACCCACCTAATGATATAGGGGTTGATGCCCAGTTTGGTGAGTCTGTCAATAATTCCTGAGTGGGGAATGGTATCAAAGGCCTTGGCCAGATCGAGGTAGGCTGTATGAACTGCCTTGCCCTCATCAACAGCTCTGGTGACTGACTCAGAGAAGTCAACCAGGTTGAGCAGGCATGATCTACCCTTCACAAAATCAAATTGTGTGGGATCCAGAGTTTGGAGATTCCCTATATCCTTGTTAATTAGGTCCATGATGATGTGCTCCATAGCCTTACATATCAGGCTAATGGGGAGATAATTCCCAGGGTCTGTAGTTGCGCCCCCTTTATGAAGAGGGATGATTGTAGCAGTGCACCATTCTGTAGAGACAAAGCCTGAAGTGAAGCTGTGATTGGACAGGGCACACAGGTGTGGTGCCAGTTCACTTTGTAGTTCATGTAGAACACAGCCAGGCATATTGTCGAGTCCCATGGAAGCTGTATTCTTGGCCTTAGACAATGCAGCTTTAACCTGTGCTACAGTATGCTGGGTGCCTGGCATTCTTCTGGTGTTGTGACTGGTCCTTTAGGGGGAGAGAGGGGTAAAGTTGGCACTGAATCTGTCTGCCAGTATGTTGGCAATATCTGTTGGCTCAGTATAGGCGGTACCATTGTGCAGTAACTCAGATCAGATATGGGTATTGCCGTGGTGATCCTTGATATAACTGTAGAAGGCTTTGTGGTTGTTTTTAGTGTCTGCCACAATTCTGCCTTCCAAACATATGAGCCACGCATCTGGACAGTGGAGAGGTATGACTGCAGTCATGTAACAGAAGAGAAAAAACACAGAGCTGACAGCCATTTTACCCAGCATCTTCTGAGCCACAGTAAGACCAAAATGATACTACCCCAAATCAGTGCTGGGGAATTGCTCATGTATTTTCAAATATGTCATGCACTACTGGGATGTAACTGTAGGGAAAAGCAGACATTGGTGAGAAATTGTCCACCCACAACCATTTGCACCACAGTCACAGCAACATACCAGTACCCCAAATGAACTCAATATAACAACTGTTTGAACAAACATATCCTGATTGCTAGTCACACACTACACCAATATATACTACCCCGACTCACAATCTACTGGGGATCCTGAGGTGTTACAGGGCATTTCCTCAGTCTACCCCTACAAACATATACACCTGATAGACTGCCAGCAACTGTAGCAGCATGCACAGTCAGATAGAAATGGATGCATGTCCAGACAAACCCTGTTGATCTAGCAATCTTGTGTGTGTATAACAACAGTACTTACAATTTGTACCCAATTCTGGACCTTTGTTCCCCATGTTGTTGGGCTGTCTCCACATTTCTTATTCTGAGAGGTATTTCTACCTACCATCTGTGAAGCTGTAGCCCCCACACCCCCATAATGTCCTCCACAAGGAAAAGGGGCAGGGCCCACATGAAGGACTTAATTATAGCACTGTGTTGCTATGGCATTGGCTAATGGAAAGACAAGACAGCTGCTCTGGATGCAGGTGGGAGACACCAAGTGGTGCACAGGCCATCACCTGCTCATGAGCATTACCTACAAAAGGCAAGCTGCTGCCTATGCAACACCGGTCTGAACCCATCTACACAAAGACAGACTGTGGCTCCACAAACATAAACATTTGCATTATTCTGAGGAAACTACTCAGCATTATAACAGGTATGTCAATCACTTAAGTTTGTAATGGAATGCAGAAGGGGGGATGCAATAATTTAAAATATGAAGTTAAACACTAGGTCGCAACAAGACCTGTTGGACTCGCTTGCTGCTGTCTAGTACCTATGACCATTTCTGCTTGCACTGTCTGCAGTGACTGGATCACCACTGTGGACCCTGAGTCACCCTAGCAAAAGTCAGTTCATGTATTACTACTACTAGAGTGTTTGTTGTCCAATACTGACTGCAATACTGCTAGGCCAGCTACCTGGGATGTGGTAAATATTCATATGTCACCTGTGAATGCTACTATGATACATATGCTTGCCTTATAAATGTAAGAGACTTATATAGGGTATGTGCATAGTAAACAACAGGCGCAGAAGTATTTGTTGAACTGTATGTTATATACCGAGCCCATACCTGTCAACTGTCCAGAGTTTTACAGACTGGCCACGTCTGCCTCATATTTTTAGTCAAGGCCTCATACAGTTATGTATTGCCTGGTACATCAATGGCAACCCCATTAAAGGCTGAAGTCATAACAAAATAGCATACATGTGAATGTCAGATGTCATATCTTGTGTAGTCCTGTGAATGCAAAACCATCTTTGCTGGCAACTAGGCGTGTTACAGCTATATTCATGGTGTCGCTATTTTCTGGCCTTTGCCCACCAGTGATGCATGCCTTTGTGCAGATGTCTTGCTCTAACATGAGTGAGGTATCCTAGCATGAAACCCATGTCAATGCAAGTGTACCTTGTCCTGTAGGATGCTGTCATTTGTGCAGTCACTGACACCTGCTTTGCAGCTGTGGAGAGCACACTAACTTTGCCATATTACTCAGCCCATATCCTTAGACCCCAAATGGAGGGCTGCAAAGCCACAGGAGGTGGAGTTTCAAGCATGATCATACACATGCACACCTCCAGGCTGGCCAAACAGTATGACGCACGGGAGACATCCCAAGTGCAGTTAACAGTTGGCAAAACACCTACACAAATCATAGCTAGCTACAGGCCTCCAACCATGACTTTGGACACCCACCACACCTGTCTGGACTTGCTGGGTTCTGTCAGGATTCAACTGTCTACCCTGCTCCTGGGTGACTTTACCCAACCATAGTGTGCATTACCTATGCCACCTGAACATGAACGCACAGAGATTCCTCAGCTTTATCAATGACAATGCAGTGGATCAGCTCATCAGCACTCCTATGAAAGGTGGAAACATCCTGTACCTGATCCTAACCAACATGAGTAGCCACTGTACCACTCTTACAATGTCATCCTCCTTGGTAAGATCTGACCACATAGCCATCACTGTCCAGGTCACCATCTCCCCTGCCATCCTTGTCAGTGTCAAACAAAATAAACTTTACACAAATGACTATAAATCTCCTCAGAGCAGGTAGAAGTAGCTTTACAGCTGCTGTCCCATCAGTTGGAATTAGCAATAGTGTCCAAGCCCACACCACAGTACTATGTGAGCACCTACATAGCTGTATGGACTCCGCAATACCCGACAGGACAACATCATTTCCCTCATGGAGGTAGGATAAACATCCATGGTGGGACAGCAGCAGTACACAAATACCATAATAGGTGCAAATAATTGCTGGACACGGCCATGAAGGAGCAGGTTCCTTATTGGAAGTGATGTCACCTTGGTCTGAACAAGCAAATAAGGTCACAGGTTACCCTAAAGCTATCTTTGAGTGCAAGTGGACACATCCACCAAAGCCAGTCACTAGGCCTTCCACACATATGTCTGCAATCCCAGAGGCAACGCCCAAATCTGCTCTGTAGTGGTGGCCAATAACACCACATACGGCATAAGTATAGCCAACCAGCTGCAGACAGGTAAAATGTAAACATCACCCCCTGTCCCCCCAACGGTACACATGTGCATGCACAGCACCTGCCCCCTCCCCTCATCATCAGGAAGCAGGTCCATAATGCCCTCTCAAAGGCAAAACACATAAGTCTCCATAGGCCTGATACCATCCCTAGCTGCATCCTACATGAAAAAGTGTATATATATATATATATATATATATATATATAAGCTATCCCAGTGGTAAAGGAGACTCACAAAACAAAGCTTGCTCTGCTATTTCTCCAGATCCCTGCTTTACACTCCCTGTCACCGGATGTGGTTTTACACCTAGATATGTGGCAACATGTAGGAGTAGGAACTTAAGTTTATCTTGCTACATGTTGTTCCTGTAATGGTTTTTACATTGGTAAGACCACACGCCAGCTGAGGGAAAGGATTCTTGAGCATTTACGGAGCATACGTAATCAGATTATATCTAATGCTCTAGCTAATCATGCCTTATCTTATCCAGGCCATAGTACCTTTTTGTTTAGGGTACTGCAAGTGCCAGCAGAAGAAGAGGTGATTTTAATAACATTGTTGAATAATGTGAACTAAAATGGATTATCTCTATGAGAGCTTATGAACCTCCAGGCCTGAACATTGGCACTTCCCCTAAGCCTGCCTTATTAGGCAGAAGATGATGTAAGATAATTTTTTTGCTTTTTAATTGGTTTAGTTTTAATTGTTTCTTACTGATTGGTTGAGTATTTTTTTTTAAATATGTGATTTTTACTTTCATTTTGTATTTGGTCTGATGAAGCTGTAACCCCGCGAGTGCGCTAACATTTTTCCAATAAACTGTTTGCCTGTTTTACATATCTTCTGGACTTTTATTTGGCTGGACCGTGGTGGTTTGACTCACTTATACTCATTTTTGGATTTGCTGCTTTGTTTTGTGAGTCTCTTTTAGCAGTGGGATAGCTTATATACACATTTTTTCACTGAATTTTTGAAGAGCTACCTGCTGCATGGGGTGGAATCTCTTGAGGTGAATGCTGGAGGGATTTATACATCTACTGATGTGGTATCTACTCTTAATACTATGAGTCATAATGATACTAACCACCTACATAGACTAGTTACTAACCAGCCTAACCCTCTCCTAAGGCTTGCCTTTTCTACACAAGGAGAGGTTGAGACCATGGATACTGATGGCTTGTGTGCTTTTTGGAAGCCTTTATAAAGAAGTAGAGAAATTGATGTACAAGTTAAAAAGGTATGAATGGCAGAGATTTCACTTTGAGGCTTGTCTTGAGCATAAAGTTATTCCAAGGGGGCTACGGATCCTGAAAATGCCTACCCAAGCCTCCAGTGAACCTGAATTCCTTAAATGTTGGCAACAACTAAATCTTGATTTACGTTTTAACTATCTGCGACATTTAATAGAGTATTACACTCCCATTGAAATGCCCCTTCGTATTGACATTGAACGCCATCTAGATACTATGAAAACTAAGCGCCCTTCTGATGAATACATAGTAAAACTTGACAACCTATGTGCTGAGGTGTTAGTCTATGAATATAGGCTTAAACAACAGAAACACAGGAAGCTACTCAGGGATCACTCGGATTTCATTAAAGGTCATATTTTTGTTTGGGCAAGGAGTGAACCTAATCGTTCTAATGTCCAACCTGCAGTACAGCAAGTTTGTGATGTGAATTCACTCTTTAGATAAATCTAGTGCAAATACAGCTAATGCACCTTCAACCAACATACGTACTTTAAATGTACCTAAGTTGGATTCCTTGACTGCATCCAACAATAATTTAGCCAACATTGTTTCGACCAAAGAAAATACCCCTAGTATGCTTATTTTGGATCTACCGAATCAATTAGCAACGAGCGCTCTGAAGACATGTTCTTGCCATTGGGGAGCTACACCTCCAACTGCTGACAAACTCACATCTCTAGATCCTCTGAATGCTACACCAGCCGTTTCGCCTAAAGCTGGAGCTCCTCCAGTGAATAGTTCTTAAAAAGATGATTTTTCAAGGCTAGGAGCCTGTAGCAAAGAGAAAGAAATGCCTAGGCTTAAAAATAATGACAGCATTTTATTGCCTAACCCTCTTATGGCTCTACCACTGCCTACCAGGCTGGATCCACCGAACCAATGAGGCCACTCTTTATCGAGAGATACTCAGAAAAGGAAAGCCTCCAAGGAAGGACTCTCACCAGTGAGATGGAATGGTATGAAACCTTTTCTGAACAAGGTTTAGTGTATAATCTATCGAACTATACCCTAACAGCAGCACAGATATCTGTACATAACAAAGGTTTAGGCTTTATACCAGGCAATAAATCTGATGTATCTAATTTCATTTTAGATGTCAAACTATTTGCATGTAAAGTTATGCTTGGAACTCTGAGGGAAATGGCACGTTAATACAGAAGCAGAGTCCCTATAAACTGAATGTCTATTGTCCACCTCTTGCAGAATCTATTGAATCTTTTGTTAAATTATGTGAAACTTATATTTTTGCATCTTCAGGCACTTTTAAGCCGAAGTTTTGTTTCATAGTTTCATAGTAGTGTACTAGGCTATCTGCCCGGGGGCATTTATAAGCCTAGCCAACAGTGATGTGGCTTTACGCCACCCCATACTATATAGTTGTGCCTCTCTAGTAGTGACACATGTGGGACCCCATTATTTAGTAAACTATACCTCTGTCTAGTAGTGACACTGAGGTGACTCCCGGTAAACTTGATCTCCCATCCATGCATCGAGATTTTTCTTGAACAGTGCCAATGAAGGGCTCTGTCTCACATGAACTGGGATTTTGTTCCAGAGTATGGGTAACCTCTGTGTTATGAATCTATCCCTCCAGCATGTCCTATTCATATTTGTGCAGAGGTTGAAATCTTTAGCTCGTGTGGTTCTGGTGGATTTGGATTTTGAGATGGAGCATGTCCATCAATTCCTGGTTGGACATGGCCCTGTATGTTAGGCACAAATCACCTCTGAGCAGGCGGTATGCTACTGAATAGAGCTGGAGTTTCTTTAATCTAGCTGGATAAGGCACATGTTTGAGACCTATGATCCTCTTGGTGAGGTACTTCTGGGGTCTTTCCAGTTGTTGCATGTGCCGGGTGAGATACATCCCAAATGGAGCATTATATTCAATCATGGGCCTGACAAGGGAGGAATATAGAGGTACAATGACCTCCTTTGATCTGGATGAGAATCCCTTCATGATGAGATGGGCAAGGTAGAATGTCTTTCTGACCACTTTGGCAACATGGTTGTCAAAGGAGAGGTCACTATCGACTTGAGTCCCCAGGTCTCTGATTACTTCTTCCGTATTCAGTAGGATAATGTCAGCGTGGTTATTTGTGGGTACTTTGTTTTTCCCAAAGGGGATGACTATACATTTTTGGCGTTAAGTTTGAGGCCATGATTCCGCACCAGTTGTCCGCTTCAGTGAGACCTTTCTGTAGGATGTGTGTGTCGGCAGGTGAATCAACTATGGCACCCAGTTTGCAGTCATCTGCAAACTTTGTCAGCCATAATCCTTCCATATTTGCTTTCACATCTGAGAAGTAAATGCCGAATAGGAGTGGACCCAAGACTGAGCCCTGTGGGACACCACTTGTGACTGGTTTTGAGTCTGACATGGCTCTAGCAATTTTAACCTTATGGGTTCTGTTTTTTAGCCAGTTTGCTACCCATCTTGTGACATATGGATTTACATTTAGGCTGCTGAGCTTGTCAATGATGCCAGAGTGTGGTATCGTGTCAAAGGCCTTAGCCAAGTCCAAATAGGCAGTGTGGACAGCCTTGCCTTCATCGATGGCACTAGTGACTGTCTCAAAGAAGTCAACCAGGTTTAAGAGGCAGGATCTGCCTTTTACAAAACCAAACTGTGTGGGATCAAGGGTCTGCAGATCCCCAATGTCGCCATTTATGAGTTCCATGATGATTCTTTCCATAGCCTTACAGACCAGGCTGGTCAAACTTATGGGGCGGTAGTTACCTGGGTCAGTAGAATTTCCCCCTTTGTGGAGTGGGACCACTGTTGCTGTGCGCCAGTGTTCAGGTACATATCCTGTAGTGAGGCTAAGATTGAATAGAGTTTTTAGGGGCGGGTTTAGTTCATCTTGAAGTTCACGTAACACGCAACCGGGGATACCATCGGGTCCCATAGATGCTGTGATTTTTGCCTTGTTGAGTGCTGATTTCACCTGTGTGTCTGTGATGACAGGTAGGTTACATTCAGCAGGGATAATTACTTCATCTTTAGGGGGTGAGGGAGAAATTTGCACTGAACCTATCTGCCAGAATGTTGGCAATGTCAGTAGGGTCAGTGAATTTTTTGTCATTGTGTACTAGCTCAGAGCATATCTGAGAATTTCCTCCCAAGGTTCTGACATAATTGAAGAAGGCTTTGTGGTTGTCTTTGGTATCCTTGGCAATCTTTTTCTCAAAGTTTGTTTTAGATGTTTTTATGAGAGAACGTAGTTTTTTACTTGTGCTGATCAGCGAAGCCTTTCCCTTGTGGGATTTGGCTTTGTCCTGCAGTAGCTTCCTTCTTTGTTGTACAGTTTGTTTATAGCGGGTCCACCAAACCGCTTGGTGGAGTGGGTCTTGGTTTTAGTTGGGATTGCTTGATCCATGCATTCTTGGAGATGTCCGTAGAAGGCTTTTGTGAAGGATTCAGCATTTTGGGATGTGGTTTCCATTAACCCAGTAGGCTTAAAGGATATCATTTCTGACTTGAGGAGCACAAAGTCAGCTTTTGAAAAGTTTTTCACTGTAGTCTTTTGTTCTGGGGGTGGGGGTGGGATATGTACATCCAACGTGATCAGTTTATGGTCAGATCTTACTAGTGAGGAGTTTAATACTGATGAAAATAATGCTTTGCAGCAACTACGAACTGAACCTTCTATCAGTATTAGGCCTGCTGATAAGGGAGGTGCAGTTGTACTGAATAGATCTGATTATTTAACCAGTATGTATACCATGTTAAATGATGTTTGTACTTATAAAAAGATTCTAGAGAAAGATGTTAATAGGTGCATTATTAATGTGAAAAATTATCTTTATGATTTGTTGATGTGTGGTCTTATTGACCATGATCTGTATGAGTCTTTGACCACTGAGAATCCTCTTATTCCTACAATACATGGGTTGCCCAAAATTCATAAAGACAGTCACAAGCCCCCACTTTGCCTCATTGTTTCAGGGCACAGCTGGGTGACTGAACTCTTTCCAGATATGTTGAACTAAAACTTAAATCTGTACTTGGTGAGTCTCCATCAATTTTAACAGATACTGAACATTTTCTATCTAGTTTATACTCTTCTGCAAATGGTGTTGTACATGATAATGTTTTTCTGACAACCTTGGACGTGAAAACTTTATTCACTGTTATACCTAATGAAGTGGGTCTTGATGCTGTCAGGTTGTTTATTACTCATCATGACCATTTCTCACATAACATGATTACTGTTATCTGTACTTTGTTAGATTTGATTCTGTGTAATAACAATTTTGTATTTGAAGGTCAGTATTATCTGCAACAAACAGGAGTGGCCATAGTTTACACCCTGCACCAATAGCTACACCAATTTGGCTGTGGCACAGTGGGAGAATGAGCACATTTATAATGATAATCCCTATAAACACTTTAAGCACTATGCTAGATTTGTTGATATTTTTCTCTTGTAGGGAGGTGGTGAGGAAGAACGTTTGAATTTTGTCAGATGTCTTGAAAGTACCACAGACTATTTAAGGTTAAGTCTAAATTACTCTTCCACATCTATTAACTTAGATATTACTGTATTAAGAAATACTGAAGACACCCCTGAGAAGCAGCTCTACTGGAAACCCTGTTGGAGGAATAGTTTACTCCATCGGTCTAGCTAGCATCCTTCACATATTTTGTCTAACATTCTTAAT
Source organism: Protopterus annectens (assembly GCF_019279795.1). Lineage (NCBI taxonomy): Eukaryota > Metazoa > Chordata > Ceratodontiformes > Protopteridae > Protopterus > Protopterus annectens. The sequence goes on along the minus strand of NC_056745.1, from coordinate 381,060,950 downwards.
GGCCAATGTCTAAGAGCCTCTAGGCTATGTACCAACAATGTGGCTTTTGAAGAGACTATATATAGAATGGGTGAAGGCTTTAATGTTAGAGGGTACTCACAGACCTCAATAAATAACTATACAAATCGACGCAATAGAGGTGCTCCCTATTTTTCTTCAAATAATCACATTACAAATAAAAGACAGGTTGGTAATATGGGTTGCTCTCCCAGAATATTTTTTTAAATATTCTAATAATATACAACATTACTGCAATATTATTAGAAATAATTGGCCTGTTCTTTTAGCAGATGGTAATGTTACTCGGGTGGTAGGAGAATACCCTTCCTTTACATTTAGGAATAACATGTCACTTAAAAGGCTTTTATGTTATGGCCCAAGATCTGTATGTCCCACACCCTCAGGGAAGGTTGGTACCCTTCCCTGTTATAATTGTAAAGCTTGCTCTGCTATTTCTCCAGATCCCTGCTTTACACATCCTGTCACCGGATGTGTTTTTACACCTAGATTTATGGCAACATGTAGGAGTAGGAACTTAGTTTATCTTGCTACATGCTGTTCTTGTAATGGTTTTTACATTGATAAGACCACACACCAGCTGAGGGAAAGGATTCTTGAGCATTTAGGGAACATGCACAATCAGGTTATATCTAATGCTCTAGCTAATCATGCCTTATCTTATCCAGGCCATAGTACCTTTATGTTTAGGGTTCTGCAAGTGCTGCATCCCAGCAGAAGAAGAGGTGATTTTAATAACATTGCTGAATAATGTGAACTAAAATGGATTATCTCTATGAGAGCTTATGAACCTCCAGGCCTCAACAGTGGCACTTACCTTAAACATGCCTTATTAGGCAGAAGATGATGTAAGATCATTTTTGTTTTTTAATTGATTTAGTTTTGTTTCTTACTGATTGGTTGAGTATTTTTTTTTTAAATGTGATTTTTACTTTCATTTTGTATTTGGTCTGATGAAGCGGTAACCCTGCAAAAGCGCTAACCTTTTTCCAATAAACTGTTTGACTGTTTTACATATCTTCTGGACTTTTATTTGGCTGGACTGTGGTGGTTTGACTCATACTTATTTTTGGATTTGCATCCTACATGAACTCGGGCATGAGCTCTCAGCTCCATTACACACTATAGTCAACCAAAATCTGAGACTGGTGTCATCCCATCTCCACAGAGGACAGCCACTGTCATCCCTATACACAAAGGCAGAACAATTCACTGACCCAGCCAATCATACGCACATCAGCCTAACTAGCCTGCTCTGCAACGGCATGGAAGGCAGTATCAAGGACATTATGAACAGGGACATCTGCAACCTCAAAATGCTTGAGCCCACACACTGTGATATTGTCAAAGGGAGATCAAGCCTGTTAAACCTGTTGGGCTTCTCTGAAGTGGTCAACAAACACAAGGATGAGGGTGAACAATGCATACCTTCGCCTAGCCCAGTTCTCTCTCAATAATCCCCAGGTGGCCAGGATATGTACGCCTACACAGCTAGGCATTGACCTGTTTGTTATCACATGGGTAGCTAGTACCCACTCGGTCAAAGTAGTGGAACCCATCTCTAGTAGTAGAGACATCCAGAGCGGTGTACCCCAAGGATCGGTCTGGAGGCCTCTACTGTTTGAGATATATGTATCTGAGGTACAAGACAAAGCAGTGGTCTGTGGCTGACCAGGTTTACAGATGCTTGCAAGCTGGCCATTGTGTAACATTCCCCTACTGATGTGAGCATCCTCCAAGAGGCTCTCACCCAAATTAATGACTGGTGCAAGAAGCATTGCCGCAAAATAAATGCCAGGAGATGCATCGTTTTCCTTGCTGTGGCAGATGTCATCCGCACTAATTATGACAGTAATAATGTACTGAGCATGCAATCAGGTGTGAGGTGACTTGTGCACCAAGGTTGTTAGCAACCTGACAGTTTCCCCACTGTGTGGGCACCATTGTATGGAAAACTGTCTACATGGCTCAGCTCACAAATATGGGTATGTCATCCAGGAACCAGGAGGCCACAACATCCCTGTACTCCACCCTTATCAGACGCATTACCAAGTACAATGGCTGCTTTGGCATGTACCTTGCCAAGCAAATGCAGCAGTAGCAGAGACCACAGAGGTTCCTGACCAGGCAAATCTAGGATCTGCAACACCTATCCTGTACAGATAGGCTGAAAGCCCTGTCTCTGTACTCAGTCTCATACAGACTGATCATAGGTGACCTGTGTCTGGCATACAAGGCCATTTCCAAACTAGCCTCGATGGCATTTTTGCATATCTGTAAGACAAACCCCACTCACACAACATGCACGCAAGGCCCTCACCTGGTTTGTGACATGTATAGTATTTGTTGGTGGGATAGTGTAGTGTCCCACACAGTACACTCTCTATAAAATACACTCCTTCCCCATGTCTAGCAGAGTACGTATAGCCCTCGAAGAAGAAGCTGAATGACTGCATGAGAAAGAGATAAGACACCCCTGGGATCCTGCGTGTGTCCCAGCTGGACAGGGGAAATGGGTGCTGGCTTTGAAGGGACATGAGAGAAAGTCTAGGCCAGGCTTATGAGGGCATCAGTGCCAATATCCTGGTATTGTCTTATGAGGCTAGTACTTACTTATGCACGTAGTACTTTATATGTTTCCTGTATGTATTTGAGACTGTCCTGCAATGTTGTCTGAAATTAATTCCTGTGAGTCTGAACTGTGTAGGTACTGCAGTGATGGTGTATACTCTTGTTCCTTCATCAGTTATTACCACATATCATTACACCTTGTCATTGTGGGAGGTCTGTATAGCAGTAAGTCAGCTCTTACAGTATGTGCATATGCACTTGGTGACACTGTATAGCTCACTCCAATAGCCTTGATCTTGGTCACAATTACCATTCTGCTAATAGGCCCATCACACAGTAGGAATTGTCACCCTTTGTTGTGGGCCTTACAGTAGCTGTGAAAGAGATGGATTGTGGCAGGCAGAACTACCGTGAGGTCTGGCCAGAAGGGCCCATTGGTGTCAAAGCTGTGCCAGACTGTACCAGGCGTGTGTGTGTGTATGTATGTATATATATATATATATATATATATATATATATCAGCAAACATATTACTGCAGGGTATTAATTTACATATGTTGTCTTCCCTTTGCTGGTGAACATGGGGGTTGGTGTCTCTCCCCCTCACAACCTGATGTCAGTGTCTTAGTGGACTCCCATGATGGTGGTTATAGTAAGGCACAGTTAAGGTTGTTGGGGCCTGAATTTGTGCCATTGTTTGGTATCCCACTTTCACCCACCATGTCTCTGCATACCATCAGTATGCCCACACATACCTAGTTCCCACCAGCCACGGATAATGGACAGGTAAAGGGTGGTGGTATGGAGCAGACTAGTGTGTTGACTATGGCACGTGTAAGTGTAGACACCAGCCATAGCCAGAGAGCAGGCGAGGTCACACACAGGCAGATGGAAAGGAGTGCTCAATGGAGGACTGCTGCCCATCAAGCCCCTGTCACAAGTGCCACAGCAGGTGTCACCATACTCATGTTACAGTCTATCATGGAGGCACAGGCACATACTGACCGCATCACCAGACAGATGCTAAGGGTCATGAATGCAGAGCTTCCTGCCATGCATGATGACCTCCATAGCATTTGTGATAACATACATCATCTTGCTGATGAGTAGATAGTTGGGTGAGACATTGTCACTGCTTGACCATGCAATGTCTGTGCGTGAGCATGTGGTGGGAGTAGTGCATTGGCCAGGTGGATGTAGGTCAGCAACATGATCAGCTGAGAGCCCATGTGGCCATGCACGTTCACAGTCCTGTAGTGGCAGTACAAACAGCACTACCAAAGGGAGGGTGCTGTCCACACCACACCAGAGCAGGCCATAGGTATGTTGTCCTGGCCAGTCCCGTCCGGTATGTGGATCCAGGAGACAGCAGTCACCATTGGAGAGTAGTTCTGCATCTGTCCTTGGGCCTGGTGGTGCCAGTGATATTCCTGGCAGAACCAGTTCCCACATCCCTGCAGGGAGACAGTGAACCGTACATCCTGCCATGTATGGTCCATGACTGTCCAACATAGCCCTGTGTCGGGCATCTATATGGCTTGATGGTGTGTAGGCAAAGATGCACACATCCCTATCACAGGCCGATCACCACCAGACATGCATATCTCCTCTGCACAGCCCAGTTGAACACCACCCCTCCAGACACACACACATATGATGTCTGCCCTATGGCCCAGCCTTGGCCTCTGGAAATCCAACACTACATGCTGTACGTGTGATGAGAGTCATGCCACAACCCTGTTATCAATACCATTGATGCACGGACATCCTCATATGGGTCTGATGCACAGGGTGACTATAGTACAGTGTAGCAATGCCATGCTGTGTAAGGTGCTGTCTGCTGACAGTAGTTATGGGTACAGATTGAGATGTATGTACTTTGTTAGCCATGATGCACTATTGCTGTTAGTACTGCTGACTGTAGTGTCATGTACTGTATTCTGGTTGTGTTCCAGGTGTCTGTGTGTCTGCAGGCTGTGGGCCTGCTGACAGTGGCAGTGATGAGTAAGGCAGAGTGGAAACACAGTGACCTTTTCATAGCCAAGGTACAGCTGTATAAGTATATGTTTACCAGGTGTGTGTGCATGCAACAGTGTGTGAGGGGCAATTGTGGCAGACAGTATGACCTTGCATGCATACCCTTGACACAGCCAACTAGCCTTCATAGATGTCAGCTGGGTGTTCTGTAGGATCCCAACCTCGCACATACAGAGAAGGTTACTTGAGTGCAGGCACTAGGTCCCTCGCAAGCTTAGCCATTACTGTAACTGCAACAGATTCAGCTGTCAGAACCTGTTGCCCCTGCCATTTCATCCCCATCCACTCATCCATCGTGCAGTTGATGAGGGTATGCCTGGTACTGTGTATGACAGGTTTGGGATATGTATTCCTGACACAGGTCAGCCTGTGTTAGTCTAACCTGACAATCACCAGCATGTGTATCTGCTATCTCATATGCATGTCTGGCCTCTCGTGCTGGTAGTGCACACAGAGTCATAGTCCTGTACATGGGGCAGCTGACATAGGGCTGGGCACAGCCCCTACCTGCACAGTCTTAAGAATGATGGCACTAGATACATAACACAAATAGCACAGTGGTACTGTAGTGTGGCAGTGTCTGCCACTACTTTTGAAGTGGGTGACAATTGCAGGGGCTGTTAGGATTACTAGTGGTGAGTTCAGAGGCCCTTAACATGTTAGAGCCATCTGATGCACATACACACACCGCTGCATTGGGACATGCATTGAAACACACACATGCACATGGAGGTGGCACTTCTCAGAGTAAATGACCTACCCATCTATTAATGTACAGTACACAGTGATATGACTATTGCATGCACCACAGTGGCTTGGTGTTAGGAACTGTGTAACTGCTCTTGTACTGTGGATGATATCTGTATGGGCTGACACTAGGTTGGCAGTGAGGGAGTTCACAGGGTGGAAGAGGCACACAAAATGGTATAGCCATCACATACACTAAAGACAGCCACAGGGGCTGTGCATACAGAAACACATACACAGTTGCCAATAGGCATATTAGGAACCCTACTTATCCACTTGTATGTACTATAGTGCTGCGTACACATGACATGCTCCACATAGATTATATGCCTGTGACATAACACAACTCTTACAACAGGTAATCTTGTGAATGCCTTCATAGATGGGATAACCCACCAGACATAGCGATTGGTCTCATCTACTGCTCCTACAAACCTGCACAAGTGATACAGTGACAGACTTTGTATCAGCATGATGTATCAGGTATGAGGTCTGATGCTGGCATGTGTGTCACTATGGTAACTGTGGCATATTTGGCAATGATATCACAGGAAAGCTCATTGATAGGGGACACAGACCACATATATATTGCAAACGTGGATATTTCATGTACATCTGTACAGATGACTGGTATGGGTTGTATAGTGTTACATGGTGCATGTGAGGCAGATGCCATTAACAGGCTTTTTAAAGTAATCTCAGGCCTTAAAATTGTATAACCTGCACACACAACAGCCACAGGGGATATGCTTCACACACACTCTATTATAGTTGTCAGTATTGAGATTAGAACCCCTACCTATGTAATTATTTCCACTATAGTATTACACAGTTATTGCACACACCACAAAGCTTAAAGGGCTGACAAGTGTATACAGGTACATCTAAGGTGAATGACATCAGGCCTTGTAAAGTAGGGCAGTGGGACATGGACTGGGTGGTACACACCTCAAATGGTATAACCTACACCCCCAGAGGATATGATTCTCACGCACACACACAGGGATGATGTGATTCTCTCACACACACACAGTATCACAGTTGCTAGTATTGAGTTTAGAACCCCTACCTATCTAGTTATGTGTATTGCAGTGTTACGCAGTTATCACATGCCACAGAGTTTATAGGGTTTAACAGTGTAGCATGGTATGTCTAAGGTGAATTACATCAAGAGCCCTTGTAAAGTATGGCAATGAGAAATCTAGTGGGTGGGAAGGGCATCAAAATATATTACCCTACAAACATACACAGTTACAAACACCTTCACACATACACATTCTACACAACTGAGTCTAGGACCCCTGCCTATCTAGTTATCTGTGCTATACTGTTAAGTTATTAGACGTGCCACAGAGCTTATAGGGCTAAGTGCTGTACAAAGGTACTTCTAAGGGCAGTGACAGCAGGATTGCTAAAGTAATGCACTGGGAAGTGTTGTGGGTGGGAAAGTCCTCAAAATACTTTGTCCTACAAATGTAGACACTTACAAACTCTTGTACATACATTTATATACACACACATACATTTTCCAGACATGAGAACAGAATCCCTGCCTATATAGTTATGTGTATTATACTGTTATGTAGTTATTTAATGCACCGAGCTTGTATCACTGGGGGCTGTCCAAAGGTAATTTTGAGCAGAATAACATCAGCAGGACTGCTAAAGTAGGGCACTGGGAAGTGTACTGGGTGGAATGGCCTAAAACTGTTTCACCTACTAACACATATACACACACACACTTAGATTTGCCAGGACTGGGATTGCAACCCCCTACCTATCTAGTTATTTGTACTATAGTGTTACACAGTTATTGCACATGCTACAGAGCATATAGGGCTGACAAGTGCCCAAAGGTACTTCTAAATTAAATGACATCAGCAGGACTGCTAAAATAGGGCACTGGGATGTGTACTGGGTGGGAAAGTCTTAAAAATACTTCATCCTACAAACATACACACACACACTTGTCACACACACATACATTTTCTGGAACTGGAAATAGAATCCCTGCCTATCTACTTATTTACACTGTAGTCTTGCACAGTTATTGCACGTGCTACACAGCTTATAGGGGTGACAAGTGCACAAAGGTACTTCTAAGGTAAATGACATCAGCAGGACTGCTAAAGTAGGGTGCTGGGAAGTGTTGCGGTTGGGACAGTCCTGAAAATACTTCCGCCTACAAACATACATACTTGTACACACACACACACATATTTGTCACAGCTCAGAATAGAACCCCTGCCTATCTAGTTACTGTACTTGTACTATACTATTACATAGTTATTCCACGCGCCATGGAGCTTATAGGGCTGGGGCTTTGCAGAGCTACTTCTAAGGGGAATGGCATCAGGAGGACTGCTAAAATAGGGCACTGGTAAGTGTACTGGGTAGGAATGGACTAAAAATGTTTCGCCTACAAACAAAAACACACACTTACATTTGTCAGGACTGAGATTAGAACCCCTGCCTATCTAGGTATTTGTACTATAATGTTACGTAATTATTGCATGCGCTATAGAGCTTATAGGACTGACAGGTGTCCAGTGGTACTTCTGATGTGAATGACAGCAACAGACCTTGTGAAGTAGGGCAATGGGAAGTGTACTGAGTGGAAACAGCCTCCTACTACTAAAACCTAGAGAAACACACACACAAAGGCAGGTGATGTGGTATTATAACCCCCACCTCAGTACTATTACACAATGGAGCTCGCTTTTATACTGCATGTGCAAATGGTTACAACCGATATGCCACTGTCCGCAGTAGGACATCACTCTGTGCCATTCAGAGCATCCATGTGTATGATTCACTCTGTGTGTTCCCTGTGTCTCTGTCTCTGTTCCCCACGTCTGTGTGTGCATGTTTTACATATTGTTATATGGTGCCTATATATATATATATATATATATATATATATATATATATATATATATGTCTGTGTATCACATGCAGCAGATGCAGATATATCACATATGGGCCACCTGAAGCTAGCTGAGTGTAATCCTGTCTGATGGATGTGTGTAGGGACAGTTAAGGTGTACATAGCTGTCTGTATGCAAAAAGTGTAGCAGCATGCCCAGTATGACCTTCTGTAGTGAGAGTGGGACTCCATTCCAGAGATAGTTGTACTCCAGTCCAGGGTTTTGTGTGCTACAGCCATACCTCTCAAAAGTAAACAGAACTTTCCTAGAGGTACTGGGTTTGTTTTAGAAGACATTTTCTGACATATCTGAAGTCTGACACTGGAATGTATTGTGTCATTACCTAGTGACAGACATCCTCAGAGTATCACAGTGCTTTACCAGAGGAATGCAAGATGTATGATACACAGACCAATATTATGAGTGCGACTATATACATTCTTGCCCGAAACAGCCAGTTGAGAGGTGTGGCTACAGCCAGTTGACTGATGAAGCTGTGTAAGCAATCCAGCAACTTGGTGATATACTGGCTGGAGATGTCCTGTTTGTGTAGTATTCTTACCTGAAAAGTCATATCCTGGTGTGGCCATACTTCTCAACTGTACATTTTTTGGCAGATTGCCCAGAAGTTTCGTCCAGTCTACGTACACTTGTGTTTTTATGGCAAGTTAGTTGCATATAATTGAAGACTGACATTACAAAATAATGACCGATAGTGTTTTAGACTTCATAACCTTCAGAGAATTCCTTAGACTTCATAACCTTCAGAGAATTCCTGCTAATGCAAAACCTGTCATTCTGCCAACTTTCTCAATATGTAAGGGCAATATTTGCAACACGTGCCTACATTGGGCCTTTGTCCCACTTTTATTCATGGCCTTGTCCAGATGTCTTGCTGTCATACATTGAGAGGTATGGTTGTGGGTACAGAGTGCATTCTACTGTGCAGAAATGTCCATTATATGTGTAATATATTCCACATAACACTGTGACTTCCAGGTATATCAGTGGCAGAGCAGTACAGAGTAATGTGGTGAACGACTGACAGACAATTGTGTATAGGTTTGTCGGTTGCTATGACATTAGTAGGTTATTGGCCTTGAAGCCCTTATAACCCACGCAGATGAGAGTGTAGCCTATGTTACGACATGTCAGCACACAGTGCCCCTGTCCAGCAGGGACACAGGTGCAATCACAGGACTGTATTTTGTGTTTCCCATGCACTCATACAGGGAGCACATTACTAGGGGTATTGAGGTACTTGACTTGCTGTTGACAGGGAGGGTATTCCACAGAAGAGGGAGTGTGTGGTACACGTATCTGTCATGCCAACAAGCCTTACTGATATCACCGCCCAGGTTGATGCTGTGCCTACAGGTTGATGGAGTGGGCCTGGAGTTCCAGATGTGCAACAGTCCCTTCAAGGCAAGGTCTGGATTGCTTTGTATGCCAGACAGGGGTCATCTCAGCAGAGTCTGTATGGAACAACGTAGAAGGACAGTGTTGTTGGCCTGTTTGTGTAAAGTAGGTGTTTGAGGTTTGGAGTAAGGCATTACTGTTTGCAAGACCCTGGTGTGTAGAGTCTACATGGTTTGTGGTGTGTAGGTTTGTGGAGTTCTTATGTGATTTTGCCTCTGAGGTGTACATTGTTTGGGTTTTTGTTTTGCTGCAAACCTCCAATTACATGGGTGTGTGTTGTGTATTTGCAGATGATGTTTACTGACTGCATACACTGCATGGCACCTATGTTACTGCACAGTTTGAAAACTGAATAAAATAAAAATGGCAGTTCATGGACTCTACTGGCAGCAAATTTAGATGAAAGAGAAGCCCACAATGCTGGAAAATCACACAAATTCTTTATTCTTTAAAAAGAGAATTTTTAAGTTCTATTAACATTAATGAGTTGTTTAACCAATCAACGCTAAAGGAAGTTTAAAAGGAAGTAAATGTGAAACTAACAGTTGTCTGATGAAGTTTAACACTTTGTTTAAATGAAAGTGCTAACAGGATATCTCATTTTAAAGAATAAAGGATTTGTGTGATTTTCTAGCATAGTGGACTTCTCTTTCATCTAAATTTGCTGCCAGTAGAGTCCGTGAACTGCCGTTTTTATTTTATTCAGTTTTTAGTGTTTTTTTCTGTTTCTTTTGGAATATGGGGTCTGGTAGTGTGACAGACACCTGTTTGGCAGCTATTCCACCAGGGCAAGATCAACAGGAATCTACAGAAAAAAAGTATAGGAAATGTGACTGCCCTAATTTTGCAACTTTTACAAAGAATTGATGTGCTTTATGAACATTTCAATGAACAGGGTGCTTCAGGAGCTCCTGCACCTATTTGACCACCAGGAGGAGCTGTTTCTCCAGGTATGGATTTTTTTTTTTGAATACTCCACTCTGCCTAGCTACAACAGAACAGCACAATTTAAAAGAACAAATGAGTGCTCTTAATAAAAATGACATTACAGCCAGTGAAAGAATCCAACAGGTTAGCAGTGAAACCAACCATTAATAACAATGCTGGAGGAGTTGATTTGGCCTCTAGAAATGAAATTCCCCAACTTAATGACTGGCTTCATGCTTCCATTTCCTTTTCTTTGTACCAGAGGCAAGCTGAAGCTACAACTGACAGTAAGCTGAATGAATATGATCAAAAACTACTAAAATGTAAAAAACTTCAATTAGAAAATGCATTCCTGAGGGAATGTCTTAGACTGAAAATCATTCCCAAAGGTTTACAACTATGGAAGTATCCTACAGGGCTAGTCCCTGATTCACCTTTACATATAGACTTGCTTAAATTATTTGACAGGTTTGGATTTGAACTGCTAGAGTTGTTGATAACATATAATGATAAAGAAATCAACACTCATGCTGGCTTTTTTAAAAATAAAAGTAGACGTGATGACATTTCTTTTGATACTTTTAAATATGAATATTCACGTATTTTTAACAGCATTGACCACTACAATAGGCAACCTTAAAATAAACTAATCTGGGACCTGAATGATTATGCTAATGGGTTGGCATACCCAAAACCACCAGCTTCCCAGTTTAAATGCAGAACTTATAAGTTTGTTCAAAGAAACCATCCTTTTGATAACTTGTGGCAAAACACTTAGTGTGCACTAGAAATTGACGTAGAAGGTGGTAATCTAACTCTGACCTAGAATACGTTGGTCCAAGAAGGTCAGAAAGACCTAGGAACAAAAATGACACCCAATTGAGGCAAGGTGCACAAGGTGGTTACCAAAAGATGGGTTTTCAAGGGGCCAGACCCAAGAGGAGGAACTGGAGGACATAAATGTAGCAGTGGATTTACCCCCCCCCCCGACTTTGGTCCCACTTGTTTGCTTCAAGCGGAAGAAGATGATTTTCAAGAATTAGTAAATGATGACTACACCATTGTTTTTAATAGTTAGAAAGGCTTTAAAGTTTACAATTACTCTGATGTGAACATTGACACAGATGTAACAAATTTATTAGCTAGAGGCATGACGTTCATGCCAACAAGATCTTTTGATTTCACTACAACTGTTATAGACATGAAATTGTTTTTGAGAAAGGTGAATTTTTCCTTGTGTCATGACAATTTGCACAGAGCTAGTAACAACATATGGAATATTAGCTTGATTCACAATCCCCCCAAACTTACCTTGTATGAGAAATTATGTGAAATCTTAATTTGCAGAAGTACAATAATACAGATTATGTGAATAATTTAAATGAAAGTAAGTGAACTATTTTAGAGTTCCTGCAAGGAGAAAAAATAAGGGTTATGAAACCAACCCAACAAGGGGGGGGAGGGGTGGTTATCATGGCAGTGGAGATGTACCAAAGAAAAATGCAGGAGGTTTTGAACACTGATACATATAAAAAAAGCATCATTGAATGAGTTGAATGGAGCATACAGAAGGATTCATTCACAGTTAAGTGACACTTTCATGGAAAGGAGAATAGACATTCACCTTTACAATTATTTGAACATTATTACACCTAGAGTACCTGTGTTCTTCAACATCCCTAAAATTCAGAAGGGTCTGTCAAACCCTCCCATGAAACCACTTGTGGGTGGTAGGGATTCCATCACTTCATCCTGTGCCCAATATCTGGACTATGAAGTTAAGAAAATTATAGCGAAGGAACCACAGATTTGTAAGGATTCATGGAGTTTCCTAGCACAGGTGAATGAAATTGTCTATGATGTCAATGACACTTTGGTGACCATTGATGTCAAAGACCTTTATAACATCATTCCCCAAGACATTGGCTTGAAATGGGTGAATGAGATGCTCTTAGAACACAAGGTAACCCATAACACTACTACTTTAATCTCTGAACATTTAGAACTGGCCCTCGGTAATAATTTTATTACTTTTGACAACAATTATTACTTGCAGAGCAGAGGGGTGGCCATGGGCTCACCATGTGGCGGGGCTTTCGCCAATGTTGTAATGGCATACTGGGAGAAGTATGTGTTCCATTTAGGTCATTTCCCAAAAATTAGGTTATATCTCCGATTCCAGGATGATATATGCCTAATTTGGAAAAGTTCTAGAAACTACCACTTTCTTTCAATTCACATGGAAGTACAGCACGCAATCCATTGACTACTTGGATATTTCATTAAGTAAAGATGTTTCCAATAATAGATATGTGGCCAAAATCTTTAGGAAGGAAACTTACTCCAATTCCTTCCTTCACTTTAGTAGCTTACACACGTTTCATCAAAGAGGTCAGTCATCAAGGGGCAACTAGTTCGAGCTGCCCAGATGACCACCTGTTTTGAAGACTTTCTATGATCCTCAGAAGGGCCTATCCAGTGAAATTAATTGAGGAATTAGTGGAAGAAGTTAAAACCAAAAGACTGAATGGTCATTTTAAGCCAATACTAGACAAGCAACATACACCTGTAGATTTGATAGACTCATGCAGAAATAATTCTCAGAACTTTAGCCCTAATGAAACAAAAGAGGTTTCATCAGATTTTACTAAAGCATTTCTCATTACTTATAGTAAGGAGGCCTAAGCTTTAAGATTAATCTTTCAAAAAACTGGCCCATATTACTGGAAGATTCCTACATGAGGCAATATGTGGGGCACAAACCCATGATTATATATAGGAAGGGGCCTAATTTTAAAGACCTACTTGAAATAAAGCAGGAAGCTGAGTTACGAGGGGGACAAGGAATGACCAAATGTGGAGCATGTTCCTGGTGCCACAAGGTTCAAGTGGCTAACAATTTCATAGTGAGAGACAATATATTACGTGAACAGTAAATACAATTGTTGTTCCAAAGCAGTTGTTTATTTGGCATCCTGCTCGTGTTTCTACATTGGGAAAACGGAAAGTAAACTCTGGCAGAGAATTTATGAGCACGAATATGCTGTAAAGAGACCAAATCAGAACAATGCCTTGGCTAAACACATTAATTGTAATAGTGACCACAAGTTTAGCTTCATGGCTATAGATTCAGTACTTATACAGGATAACAAGCCATGGGGTCTACTTTTAGAGATAAAAAAGCACAGGTGGCAAATCCGCTTACAAGCGGATAGTTGGCCAGGTCTCAGTAGCCCCTGTGTTGAAGTTAAAAGTTCATGAAAGGAAAAAAGTGATGGTTGTATCAGCTAGTTAAAACTTATTTAAATATATACATTTTATTTTATACAAAGTTTTTTAATTTGCAAGTATATTTTACATATTTTCAAATATTTATTATATTTAACCCATTTTTTTCATATATTTATAAAAGCTCAAATGGCTTAGTAGTAACTTGCTGTGGCAATGGTGTGCAGGGCCCTGGGTTTGAGACTTGCAAGATATGTGTAGTTAGTCATTTTTAAGCTATGTTTTCATGAGATGTTAAGCTATTGGAATTACATGCAGTTTTTTAACACCAAAACTTAGTTTAAAAAAATGCTTATTAGAAAAAAGTTTTTAGCATTTCTTTTAGATTGTTTATAGAAAATGTTAAATGAGTTTTACTTTATAATTACTATAGTTTATTTATAAATTCAATAATTATAAGTAGTAGTAGGCAGATGCAGTTAGAATGAATAGGTTCTTGTGTTTTTATGTATATGTGATGGATTTTTAAGTTCTATTAATATTAATGAGTTGTTTAACCAATCAATGGTATAGGAAGTTTATAAAGGAAGTGAATGTGAAACTAACAGTTGTCTGCTGAAGTTTAACACTTTGTTTAAATGAAAGCACTAACAGGATATCTCATTTTATGAATAAAGGATTTGTGTGATTTTCCAGCATTGTGGCCTTCTCTTTCATCTAAATTTGCTGCCAGTAGAGTCCGTGAACTGCCGTTTTTATTTTATTACTGCACAGTTTGTTCTGATGTGCACATTCTCCATTTGTCTGACCAGTGGTTCCCCTTCCCCTTATGTGTGTCGCTTTGTCCTTCTCTAGTCCAGTCACAGGCTTTGGCCACAGTGGCTGCTGTTATATATTTGTAATTCCTGATGTGGGCGGGGTACATGCCGTTACATCACATACAAGGTTGTGGACTTCACACCTCTGAGTGTACCTATTTAGAAGGTTGTCCATCATTGCACCACTCCATTTGCTGTGGTCCTTAGACGGTTTGTGTTGCTATATGTTATTATGAGGCTACATGTGGGTCTAGCTGTCATACATCACAGACTGACATCAGGACAGGCCCAAATATGACAGTCAAAGGCCCACACATGGGGACAGGGTGTTAATAATGTTCTGCCAAACATAGTTGAGAGACCGGTTGATAATTTCTTGTTTGTTCTTATGTATAACATCTGCTTCCCCACTGTCTGCCATTGCTGTTTTGACATGACCTTTTCTTGTTTTGTAAATAGTTGGCAGGTAAATGCAATATTAGGACAAGCAGAACAGATATACATGGCATACTTGTGTTCCTTCTGTGACAACCTGTGTCATTCCAGGGGTATGGCTGTTGGCCAGTGACATGTTGTCAGTGCTGACACAGAAAGGTGGCAGCCTTTTATAAACTGGCAGTACACTGACCTTCATGTACCTGCTGTCCTACTAGGTGCCATACCTCTCAACTTCTGAGAGTCAGATATTTGGACAAAGCCATAAGTAATTGAGGGACAGAGGCCTAAATATAGGGACCATTTTTAAGTATTGGCCTTACAAACCTAGAAAGGTGATTCAATAACAGGTTTTGTATTAGCATGCATGTTTCTATAGGGTACGATGACACTATAATCTGTCATTATTTTCTGACCTTAGTCTTGCGTGATTTGCCAGTGAATTGCCAGACAACCACTATTTCATGATATACAGACCACAAATATGATGCAAACCTCTGGACAGTCTGCAATAGGTCTGTACAGTTGGGAGGTATGGTAGGCACTGTGTAGGTTACTCTAAGCTGTGTGCTGTCCATGACCTGTCCAGCTTTCCTGCATTAACAGATATTGATGTCTGGACAGTGTGTACAACTGCTACCATAGGTGTAGCTGACATGCAGAATAGTTGGCACTGCAGTTCTTGGAACATGGCCTTGACAACCAGAGTCCTAGGCCAGTATGACACAATAGCTGGGAGTAAGTGCTGGCCACATCCTGACAGTATTAACCACACATATACATAGCTCATTGACCCCTGCAGATTGTAGACATGCAACAGGTTATCATGTTGATTGGGACAGCCGTGGCAATGTGTGTTCTGCTGCTATTTCCCTACAAACATACATGTTACTTTAATCTGGTGAGGAAGATTTGGGACAGACAGGAAGAAGGTAAGTGGAAGTGAGGATGTCCAGCAAAAAGGTGGATGGATTGTGTGAAAGAAAATGTGCAACAGGCATGAGTGTTGAAGAAGGCAGGAGTGTGGCACTGAATCGAGAGAGCTGGTGACAGTTAACACAATACCCTGACCACATGTTGAAAATGGGGAAAAAGGGGCTGATGATGATGATACATGTTACTGCATTTCTATGGGGATATGGATGTGGGGAGGCACATCTGTCAACTGTACACATTTGCAGAGATTGTGCTGATATTTGCTTTACATTTTGGTTCCATTTAGCATAGTATTGTGCCCTATCTTGGAGACTAGTGGCATATCACTAAAGTCCACAGGTCAGATTGTAATGCAATACATTTGAGTTTCAGACTTCTTACCCTTCAGAGCCTTACTGTAACTGAAAGACCTGCTGTGCTATCACTGTGTAAGTCAGTAGGGGGCATTTCATTATTGTCACCATTTGTGGGCCTTTGCCAGACATTTCTTTATGGTTTTCTAAGGCTGACTTACTGGGTGAAGCTGAGGGGTGAGTATGAGGCCCCCACACTAACATCCATGCCTGAGACCTATGACACCGCAGTTAGTTGCCCCACCCACATATACTGCAGTGGGATTTGTCACCTTGAGTACTACTGCATAGTGTGGGGAAGCCAGTATTGGGCAAATATTCCTGGTGTCCTACATAGCTGTCAGTTGTCTGCTGCTATCCCAGTAGGCCACCTCACTACCTTGCATGCATGCAGCAATACCACGGATATGCTACCAGAACATACTACTCCATTAATTTATTGTTAAGAAGACTGACTTACTTTGTGCCTGCAGCAGTTGTGAGGACTGTGCTTGAGGGCTGCCTATGTCGGATATACACAGTACACTGCTTATACATGGTAATGTACCGGTAGTGTGATGTGTGTGGCATCCATTTTATTGTGTGTGTGAGTTGGAGAGAGGTGTCATTCCCTGGGTCCCTACAGTGTCAGTGCGTGTGCTGTTTGTTGCCTGTTTGCCAAGGCCAGGGGATACTGGGCATGCCTCTGTCTGCCTACAGGGGCTGTCTCAGGGAGTTCCTCCTCAGAGTCCCACTGTGCCTGTGGGGACCCTGGTAGTGGTGGAGGGCAGTGTGGCCCTTCCCCATGCTGTTCCTGCTGCAGCTGTTTCTGCAGGATCATATTGTGTAGCATGGCACATACTATGAATGTATGCACGTGTCGCTGGAGAGTACTGCAGGGCTCCACCAGATATGTCAAGGCAGCGGAACTGTGACTTGAGCATCCCAAACACATGTTCAATAATGATCCTGGTTTGTGCGTGTACCTCATTATGGCGCTTTTGAGTGCATGTGTGCATTTTTGATGGGTGTCATCATCCACGGCTCCAGTCCATAGCCAGCATCCCCCACCAGATGGCCATACGGGATGTCCCCCCCTGGCAAATCCCTAATACAGCTATGAGGAATGGCAGATGTGGGAGTCATGATAGCTTCCAGGGCTGCCAGCACATGCATTAATGATAATGCCCTGGGCATTGCACACAACTTGGCAGTTGGAGTGAAAGCCCTTGCTGTTTACATAGACCCTACCCTGTTCACGGGGTGGTGCTTTGATGTGGATGTGCATGCAGTCTGTGACACCCAATACCTCCAGGCAGTATGCTACATGATGGAAGAGGTGCATATTGCTGGTCATCTCCTCACGGGTGCTGGGGAAGTAAATGTCCTCACCGGCATGTGGTAGCATGGCATCCAGGAACTGGTGGAGTACCCTGGATGTAGATGCCTGTGAGACCCCCATGATGTCCCCAGTAGGTCTTTGGAAAGTACCTGTAGCTAGTATTCTTAAGGCTACATATACCTTTGTATCCACTGGGATGGGTTCCCCTCAGTTGGTTCTGAGATGAGGCTGGTACAGCTCGATGAGTTACTGAAGTATGTCCCTGTCCACCCTGTAGCACTCTAGTATCTCCAGATCGTGTAGCCCCTGGTAGGTTACCCTGGGTCTGAACACTCTTCTCCTCATCCTCAGTCTGGGGCAGTTGTCAGCATTATCCTCCTCACCACCCTCAGCCTCTAGCACATACTGATGTATCGAAGTGACAGCAGCCCCTAACATTTTGTTGTTTAAAATTCCCCTGAGTGTGTACACCAGTGGTGCAGAGTTTGTGGGGAAAAAAACAGACTGAAAGGTGTTTGCATAGTTTATACTGTTGTGCTGCAGATGTAGCCTGTATGATTGGCTGACTATGATAATTCCATCTGCTAGCTATATTATTTCTACTTGATTGCTTTTATTCCGCTATTTCCCATTTCTTTCCCCTTCCATTTCTGCCCCTTTTTAAGCCCTGCAGTGCCTCTGCACAAACCTGCTGCACAAATGTAAACAGTTCTGTTATTTCTGAGGGTTTTTTTTTTAAAGAGACAGTGCATTTAGCTAAAGTAAACACTTTTAAGCCGAAATGGTCCTGCCCTGGATGCAAACACACTCCTTAATTCTTGGAATAAGTAAATACAGTCTCAGACACACACCCTTGCTTAGCTAATCTCAAATGGATGCTGTGGAGCTCCAATGGGCTTCCACCAAGGATGAAGCACCCCCTTTTCATGTCAGCTGCTTGTCCTGCTTACACCACTACCTTATGGCTCCTACATGCTTAGGTGCATTCAGACAATGGCTCCCATTTTGCTATTCAATAAATTTTGCTCATTTGCAAACCCCACTGCCTTAGTTCCTTATTACATCACTGCACCAGAGCCTTTCTGCTAAGCAACTAATGTTACCTGTTATTGTTTTGATTCTGCATGCTACCCACTATAATGGCAAAAATGCAGATTTCACTTAAAATTTTTTCACATTTTTTTTTAAATTTTCTGCACGATCTCATTTGCCTGCCACTGCGCTTTGCTGAAATGGCCAAAAAAATAAAACTTTTATTTTCATACTTTTGCAGTGGTTTTCCATGCCAATGGCCATATTTTTGGCCATTGGCATGCCTTATAGTCATAATACATGCTTTACTTTGAGCTGTCATGCCCCGTTTTGATTTTTGCAGAAATGTCCATGGTCAGTAACTGACTACATTTCTGCAATGGACACTGGTCTGCCACGGATGCCTGCCTGCTTACTGAATTGCTAATTCACCTCATTTGCATGGTTTTCACCAGCAGATTAGTATTATTCAGTGGTGTTCATGCCAAAATAATGCTGGCAGGCTCATGCATGCCCCAGCCTTGTTTACTGAATTGCTCGGTGGCCATATTCCATGCAGAAGCTGCTACACTATTTTGGCATGGTAAAATTGCTTTATTGAATCCCAGGGCATTTGTTGTTTGCCATAATGGAGAATTGTAAAAAGGGGAAGAAATGCTTTACTTTTATCAAATGATGTACAAAAATCAATGTAAGCCAAAATTCTATATTCCTTGTGCTGAAGGAGGTATTGGCCGCCTTGAAATTGATTACATGTAGTAATATTATTGAAGAAAACTGGGACATTGTCACAGGAAACCCTTTTCTGATTAACATCTTAGCTGAAGCTCCATAATTTGTTTATAGGAAGGCCAGGAACATTAGAAGTTTTGTTGAATTTAAACCTAGACCATATGAGAAAAGCACTAAAAGATGTGAAACTAATTGTACATTTTGTATATTTATACAGCAAGGTGATAGTTTTTATAGTCCTTATTTAAAGAAAATCATTAAAACCAGTGCAGGGGGTGACTGTAACACTACAAAAGTAATTTACCAGTGCAATGAATGTGATGCATTCTATGTGGGCAAGACTGTAAATAAACTCAAGCGTAGGATTTCATGTCATCTGTCAGAAATCGGCTCTGGATGTAAAAATAATGCACTAGCCAAACACCTTTCTCTTCATAAAAGACACACATGTTTTAAGTTCCAGATCCTGGATCACATAGACATGGGTGATCTTGAAGGAGACATCCCAAATATTCTGGATAAACATGAACTCGTGTAGCAATTAAAGATGAACTCTTTTAGGAAGCCTGGACTAAACTATTACTGTTCAGTTAAAAGTGCACTGGAACTTAGAAAATTGCCATATTGGGCCGGATTCACGAAGGCTTGCACGGAGTCTAAGAGTGAGTAAGACTCCATGCAGCCAACATGTCCGCCGAGCAATCCAGGAACAGCCGGCAGGGGCATGCAAGAGAGCTCCTAAAACGACTCTTACACTGACAGGGCTAGGTTATGCAAATTACCTCATTTGCTGCTGAAAGCTATGCAAATGAGGTAAATTTACTATCCAGGAAACCCTAACCTGTCCGAGTAAGACTAGTGTTATTTGCAGAAATGTACTCCATTGACAACTGAGTACCGTTCTGCAAGTAGCAAAACGGAGCCGTGACAGCTCCAAATAAAGGATGCATCCAGTTGAGGAAGCATGCCAATGGCCAAATATACAGCCATTGGCAATGTTCCCCGTTGCAAAATAAAAAAATATATATATTTTTTACCTCGATCTCCGAAGTTTAGGCGTAGTGCAGCGATGCGCAAATGTGCTGCTCTTTAAAAACCAGAAAACCAAAAATTAAAAGCCACAAATAGGGATTTTATTGAAAATCTTAATTTTCCATGCAAGTGAATGGCAGGCTGAAGACAACATGGCTACTGAGTAGAGGTTGCTAAGGGGGGAAGCTCAGTCTAAGAGATGTAACCAAGCATTAGTAGGCAATCCTATGCAAATGAGGGTAAAGATAGTGAATCCCAATTTTACATGGCAAATGAGCAAAGTCAGTGGAGTGTAAGAGTAGGGTAAGGGGAGTATCAGAGTAGAAGGTAAATGACATCACGAGAGGGGTATGTATGAAAGAATGTGAGCTCATTGGAGCAGAGTGGCATGTGTTTGCTGTCAGTTACTCATCACTGGAAGAGGTGTGTCAACAGGTATCCTAGCTAAAGCCAAGAAATTGAAGGTGTATGCCGTGGATAACACTAAAGTTTCTTGTTGAAGTGCCTGCAACGTGTATGCGTGCAGGTGCACACCTGTATATCCGAGTAAGACTGTGTGCGCGTGTTTAAGCCGGAGTAAGTATGTGTAAGGTTGTTGAAATGTGTCTAAGCGTGTTTGCACCTGTGTGCGTGTGTTTAAGCAGGAGTCAGCAAGTGTTAGGCCTTGTAAGCATGTGCTTGTGTGAGTGTGTTTGCGCTTGTGTGCGCGGCACTGCCCCCTGTGGAAACAGAAAGTGAAAAGGAAGCACAACAAATAGGAAGTTAACCAAGGAGAACTAGCAGAGCTAGCAGGTGAAAACAATTAGAATCAGGCAATTACACAAGTAGTACACTAGCCCAGCCCAGCACTTAAAACTCTGCAAACAACTTTCCACCATGTTTTCCTCAGAGACACTGCAACACTGCAGTAAACTAAGAGAAGTGAAAACTTAAAAAGCTTTACTGAAACAAAGAAATTTTAGGGGCTGCCATTGCTGTTATAAGGTGACATATGCAACATGCTGAGGGTGGTGACAATGTGAATGCTGCTGAGAAACCCATAGTGAGGAGACGGAGAAGAGTGTACAGGCCCAGGGTAACCTACCAGGGGCTACATGAGCTGGAGATAGTGGAGCACTATAGAGTGGACAGAGACCTCCTGCAGCAAATTGTTGAGCTGTGCAGGCCACGCCTCACACACAGAACCAACAGAGGGGAACCCATCTCAGTGGAAACCAAGGTATGTGTTGGCCTAAGAATACTAGCAACAGGTACCTTCCGGAGACCAACTGGTGATATGATGGGGATATCACAGGCATCAGCATCCAGGGTACTGCGCCGGTTCCTGAATGCTATGTCAGCACATGTCGGTGATCATGTATATTTCCCCAATTCCCGTGAGGTATTGGCCAGCAATATGCGTCTTTTCCAGCAAATAGCAGAATACCCTGAGGTAGTGGGTGCAATAGAGTGCACACACATACGCATCAAAGCACCAGCCGGTGAGCGGGGTAGGGCCTACTTTAACCGCAAGGGCTTCCCCTCCATCAACTGCAAGGTCATGTGTGATGCCCAGGGCATAATACTGAATGTGTGTGCTGGCTGCCCTGGAAGCTACCATGATTCCCATATCTTGCATCTGACACAGCTGTACCAGACATTTGCCAATGGGGACATCCCTCATGGTTACCTAGTGGGGGATGCTGGATATGCACTGGAGAAGTGGCTGATGACACCCATCAGAAATGCACACACACACCTGAACAGGATCGCCATAATGAGGCACACGCACAAACACGAAATGTAATTGAGCGTGTGTTTGGGCTGCTCAAGTCACGGTTCCAGTGCCTGGACACATCTGGTGGAGCCTTGCAGTACTCAGCAACTACATGTACCCAAATTGTCATGGTATGTGCTATGCTACATAATATGATCCTGCGAAAACAGCTGCAGCAGGAGCAGCATAGGGCTGGGCCAAACAGCCCCCCACCATTGCCAAGGCCATCACAGGCAGAGTGTGACTTGGAGGAGGAACAAACTGAGCCTGCCCCAGTAGGCAGAAGGAGGCGTGCCCAGTATGCTTTGGCCTTGGCAAAGAGGCAACGCGTAGCACATACACTGGCTCAGTAGGAACCCTGGAAATGATACCTCTCTCTGACTCGCACATATAGTAAAAGGGATGCCTAACTTGACACTACCTGTTTTCAAACATGTATAGGGAGTGTACTATGTGCATCTGACATAGGCAGCCCTGCAGCACCACCTGAGACATGATTGCCATGTTTTAAGCAATATAAAGCAGTGCTAAACAGCTTTTGCCACTATTTAGTATATGTAAACAAAATTGTACATACTAACTAGCACAACTTTGGGCAATGTTGAGCAATATTGGGCAACGTTCAGCAATGTTGGTTAACATTGAGCAATGTTGGGCAAGTTCGGTCAAAGTAGGGCATAGTTGAGTAAAAGCAGGTAAACATGCTCATATTTGCTTTACTGTTCCTTAAGCAGTCTGGTCTGCCCAGTATGAAAATATAAAGCAGTGACAGTCCTCAAACCCAGGATACTGTGCACTATAGTCACAGTACTAAACCACTAAACCATGACAATATTTCACTGGTCAGCCTGTATGAAGAAATGTTGATAAGTCTATGCAAAGTGTCTCATGGAAACCATGCAGGCACAGCATAATCCCTGTCGAGTTATGACACAAAGGTGAGCCCTGCAGTAAAAATACAACTTGATTTTCAACACACATATAGTATAAATGTTAATATTGGGCGTGTTCACACACGTCAACAAATGTAGTGGACTTCAGACAGCAACATACTGAAAGGTCACACTGGGCATGCTCACACACCTGAATAAATGAGACAAATGTCAGGCAACAAAATACTGAAAGGCCAAACTGGGCATGCTCACACACTTAGGCCATGTCTGAGTACAGCAGTGGGCCACACATATCTGGCAGTTGCATGTGTTAACCCAGGAACCTCTCACTATTCACCAATCCTGCCATGTGCACACAGTTATATGACAACAGACACATATATAATATATTGGAACCCTGTCATAATCAAATATGTACTACAGATACTTAGGTTGTTCATAGAAAGTGGGAAAGCAAAGAAGATAAAAAACCTGCAATCAGTATCATCAATAAACAATGTGCACTCCAAACATTATCATAGGTTGATACTAGGCTATCTGCCCTACTGCATTTATAAGCCTAGCTAGAGTGTGTTTGGCTTTCGCCACCCTTTTAGATTAGTAGACTGTGCCTTTGAATAGTAGGTCACAGAAGATAGCCCTTTTACGGTTAGTTTATTGTGCCTCTGTCTAGCAGGGACCCAGAAGAGATCCCAGGGGTAAACTTACGATCTCCCATCCACTCATCAAGATTTCTCTTGAAGAGGGTCAGTGAGGGGCTCTGCCTAACTTGGACTGGGGTTTTGTTCCACAGTGAGGGGAGCCTCTGGGATATGAATCTGTCCCTCCAGCATGTCCTATTTATTTCTGTGCTGAGGTTTAAGTCCCTGGAGCATGTAGCTCTAAAGGATTCGGATATCCTGAGGTGGAGCATGTCCATTAATTCTGGGTTGGACATGGCTTTATACGTCAGGCACAGATTGCCTCTGAGTAGGCGGTAAGCAACTAAGTAGAGCTAGAGTTTCTTTAGCCGAACTGTGTAGGGCATCTGTTTGAGTCCCTTGATCCTCTTGGTGAGGTACTTTTGGGGTCTTTCCAGTTGCTGCAGGTGTCAGGTAAGGTACATCCCATATGGGGCATTGTATTCAATTATGGGGCTGATGAGTAGAGGGGCACAATGACCTCTCTTGATCTAGATGTGAAACCTTTCGTGATAAGGTGGGCTATATAGAAGGTCTTTCTAACCACTTTGGCAACGTGATTGTCAAAGGAGAGATTACTATCTACTTGGGTCCCCAAATCCCTAATTACTTCTTCCAGTTTAATGGATTACCACCTATGTGGTAATTTGTGGGCACTTTGTTTTTCCCAAAGGGGATGACTATGCATTTTTTGGCATTTAGCTTTAGGCCATGGCTCTGGCACCAGTTATCTGTCTCTGTGAGACCCTTTTGGAGGATGCTTGTGTCAGCTGGAGAGTTGATTATGGCACCCAGTTTGCAGTCATCTGTGAACTTGGTCAGCCATAGTCCTCCCATGTTAGCCTGTACCTCAGAGAAATATATACCGAATAAGAGAGGTCCCAGGACTGAGCCTTGTGGGATGCCACTTGTAACTGGTTTAGAGTCTGGCATGGCACCTGCAATTCTGACCATGTGGGTGCTATCCCTGAGCCAGTTTGCAACCCATCTTGTGACATATGGGTTGATATTTAAGCTGGTGAGCTTATTTATGATGCCCGAGTGGGGTATTGTGTCGAAGGCTTTTGCGAGGTCCAGGTAGGCTGTGTGGACTACCTTCCCTTCGTCTATGGTCCTGGTAACTGTTTCAAAGAAGTCGACCAGGTTCAAGAGGCAAGATCTGCCCTTAACAAAGCCAAATTGAGTAGTGTCTGGAGGTTCCTGATGTCTTTGTTTATGAGTTCCATGATGATATGCTCCATAGCTTTGCAGACCAGGCTAGTCAGGCTTATAGGGCGATAGTTTCCGGGGTCCGTTGTGGCACCACCTTTGTGGAGTGGGACCACTGTTGCTGTACGCCATTCCTTGGATACATATCCTCTAGTAAGTCTGAGATTGAACAGTGACTTTATGTGAGGGTTAAGTTCTTCTTGAAGCTCGTGTAGGACGTAGCCCGGGACACCGTCCGGTCCCATTGATGCTGTGTTTTTTGCTTTGGAGAGGGCAGCTCTTTCCTGTTCATCTGTGTTGTCAGGGAGGCTACACTCTGTTGGGATGGACATTTGCTCTTTTGGGGGGAGAAATTTGCACTGAACCTGTCTGCCAGGATGTTGGCAATGTCTGTGGGTTCAGTGTATTTTTTGTCATTTTGCACTAACTCAGAGCATATCATTCCTGACATAACTAAAGAAGGCCTTGTGATTGTCTTTAGTGTCTTGTGCAATTTTTCTTTCGAAGCTGGCCTTAGATGATTTTTATGAGGGATTGTAGCTTCTTGCTAGTACTGATCAGAGATGCCTTCCCTTTTTGTGATTTTGCTCTATCATGTAGTAGCGTTCTCCTTTTGTTGTATAGCTTGTTTATGTCTGGAGTCCACCAGACAGGTCTCCTGCCTTTGGAGGAGTGAGACTTGGTTTTATTTGGGATAGCACGATCCATGCATTCCTGTAGGTGTCCATAGAATGTATTTGTAAAGGATTCTGCGGTTTGAGCCATATTTTCCACTGGCCTGGGGGCTTTGAAGGATACCACCTCAGTTTTGAGAAGTGTGAAGTTTGCTTTTGAGAAGTTCTTCACCGAGATTACCTTGGCTGGGGGTGGGGACGAGATATGGATGTCCAGTGAGATAAATTTATGGTCTGACCTTACCAATGAGGGGTATACGTCTGGTGTGGAACATAGAGTCCCCATGTTGGTGATGACCAGGTCCAATATGTTTTTCCCTCTTGTGGGTGTGGTGACCAGTTGTTCCATAGCATTTGAGTTTATATATTCTAGGAACCATTGGGCGAGGGTGTTGGGGCTTGAGTAGTATTCCCAGTCAATGTTTGGGTAGTTGAAGTCACCCAATATAATGGTGTTTGGAGAGACCTTCATATTCTCCAGTGGTCTCAGGAAAGCCGGGTGGGGTACCTGAGTTTGGGAGGCTGGTCTATAGCAGGCTACAAACTGAAAGGCAGTTTTGCCCACTGTTAGTTGCACATGGATGGTCTCTGATGCTTCATTTAGTGCTACTAACCTGGAGGTGTGGGTATCTTTGATGTATATGGATACTCCCCCTCCTTTTGTGGTTCGGTCTGAGTTTTGTGGCCGAAAAGCATGGTATGAAGTATAACCTGGTAGTGCTGGTGTGCTTTCGGGAGCCTTGAACCAGGTTTCTGTTACTGCACAGATATTGATATTCTCCATACTGAGGAGAGCCTCGAGTGCATGCATTTTGAGGTTTAGACTTCTGGCGTTGAGCAGCATTACCCTTAGTTTCTTTTTCCTTGTATTGTCTATTTGTTGGCTAGGCTTGCATAGGCCCTTGGGCCGATAGCCTAGTACCTACCTATGAACCTATGGAGGTGAGTTTGTCTTTTGAGCCTTTACTAAAAAAGGCACTATGGGGGTGGCAAGAGCCTTAGCCAGTATTCAAAAGACCAGGGGTGACAGGTGGAAGCCGTCCCTAGCGAAGCAACTAGGCTTGTCGAGCATGTCATCCCAGGCTGACAGACACTGGATCCCCTTTGAATGACATCAATACATTAGCCAGTTGTTAAAATTGATCATTTTGTCTTTATACTGTGGCATCATTCTTGGTGAGGGTAAGATGCTACTCAAGGTCAGGGTCATACCGGCCTGGGCTACATGATCAGAGAGCTCCTCTATGTCTCTTTTCATGTAGTCCAGGGAGGTACATCTCAGGTCATTCACACCAGCATGGACAATGACGGAGTCATATTTGTACTTGCTTTGGAGTGACCTGAGTGCATGTGTTATGTGGCGGATCCTGGCACCTGACAGACAGCTTAAAGTGACCTTCTCCTTGTTCAGCCTGGTGAGTGGGATGTCAGTGTGTCTGACAATAGAGTCACCTATTACAAGTGTATTAGGTGTGTTGTTTAGCCTTAAGGGCAGTGACTGTGTGGCACACTGACTTTGTGAACTATGTGATACGTGGGTATTGTTGTGGGGTAGCAGTTGTTTGGGTGTCTGCTTTGGAGATCTCTGCTGCTTAGGCAGATTTTTATTTAGAGCCTCCAAGTATGTTTTTGTGTGTTTATGTGTTTGGATTGCTGTTGCTATAGGTCTATGTGAGACTGGATTTGTGGTGTGTGTGGTTACCTTCTCCACCTGATAGACTGTGCCAGTCATGGGTCGAGAGAGCTCAGCCTCCAGTTTAGCTATATAGTTGCATCCCTCACATATATTTGAGTTTGTTGGGAGGAAGAGAGGGTTGTCTGTGTACATAAGGCAGTTGTAACATTGCCTCAAAATTCCCATATTTACCAGCTGGACTGGAGAGTACACACGAAAGTGACCTTTGGATATGTCAGGATATTATGATGAAATACCTTTTGACTGATCAAAAAGGATCAGCAGGGTGTTAAGTGTGTAAAAGAGTATAAGAGTATAAGAGGGGTTTAGTTTGTTGGTGTTTTGGAAAGATTATCTGCGAAGGAGTCCAGATAGAACCATGACACTTCCTTCAGCTATGTCATAAATAGCAATGTACACTCATATATGTCCTAAGTCAGGGCCAACTGTAAATGACTGACAATGCCAACATCCTGTCAGACAGGCCCATACATACATACCCACCTCCCACTGACAAAAGGCCCTATCATCATACCAGGAGATATCACATGTAGAATGGGTAAACAGCTCCTTCCAAAGCTGAAAACATGGCATCAATTGGATTACATTGTTTCCCTATATGTGTCATAAGTGAACTGCAGAACAAACAGACCCTGCACCTGAACAGTCTGTTGAGCCTCACCCTCTCTACAGGATATGAAACTGTTGAATGGGTTACAGCAACATATGGCACACTCCACAAGTGTTGGTGCACAACAGACCATGGGAACTATAGTCTTATAAGCCTATGAAGTCTGATCTGCAAGGCCATGGAGTCCATCATGATTTAAGTCATAAACAGAGCTATTGGAAGCCTACAAACACACAACCCTACCAACTTTGGTTTGGTCATGGGCAGATCATGGTTCCCAAACCTGCTAGACTGTTTGCAAGGCAGCCACCCAGGACATACATCACTGAAATGAGCTACACACGTCCCACATAGACTTTGAATGGCCCTTTTCCAACATCCCAGACACGTTGTATCCACAAAATCAACAATCTGTGCATAAATATGTATTGTCATATGATGGATTGGCAACTGGTCCACAGATAAATCACACAAGCTAAGAATTGTGGAGTCCTGTTCAAGCTGTTAACACCTGCTGTCCCCCATGGCTCAGTCCTGGGATTGCATAAAACAAAGTGCACACACATTACCATGTCTAGTCTGATGATGTCAGCATCCTACAAATATAGCAGGAGAAATGAAAACACCCAGTAAAGCATATAGTGTGTCGTGTTAATGCATATCTCTCTAGTATCATAATATAGTTATGTAGGGATTTGAATCCTGCAATTGCTGAGTGTGTGTGTGTGTGTGTGTGTGTGTGTGTGTGTGTGTGTGTGTGTGTGTGTGTGTGTGGGGATGTATGTTTGTGTGTGATTTCCTTTGAGAGGAGTGCCCTTTTTGGAGACTAGGAAAACACCTTAAAAGAGGTATATTCCTCTTTGGCAAGTCTGATGATGTCAGCATCCCACAAATACAGCAGTGGAAATGAAAACTCCCAGTAAAGCATAAAGTGTGTCGTGTTAATGTGTATCTCTCTAGTATCATAACATAGTTAGGTAGGGGTTTGAATCCTGCAATTGTTGAGTGTGTGAGGGTGTATGTTTGTGTGTGATTTCCTTTGAGAGGAATGCCCTTTTTGGAGACTAGGAAAACACCTTAAAAGAGGTACATACCTCTTTGTCAAGTCTGATGATGTCAGCATCCCACAAATACAGCAGTGGAAATGAAAACTCCCTGTAAAGCATAAAGTGTGTCGTGTTAATGTGTATCTCTCTAGTATCATAACATAGGTAGGGGTTTGAATCCTGCAGTTGCTGAGTGTGTGGGGGTGTATGTTTGTGTGTGATTTCCTTTGAGAGGAGTGCCCTTTTTGGAGACTAGGAAAACACCTTAAAAGAGGTACATACCTCTTTGGCAAGTCTGATGATGTCAGCATCCCACAAATACAGCAGTGGAAATGAAAACTCCCCGTAAAGCATAAAGTGTGTCATGTTAATGTGCATCTCTCTAGTATCATAACATAGTTAGGTAGGGGTTTGAATCCTGCAATTGCTGAGTGTGTGGGGGTGTATGTTTGTGTGTGATTTCCTTTGAGAGGAGTGTCCTTTTTGGAAACTAGAAAAACACCTTAAAAGAGGTACATACCTCTTTGGCAAGTCTGATGATGTCAGCATCCCACAAATACAGCAGTGAAAATGAAAACTCCCTGTAAAGCATATGGCGTGTCATGTTAATGTGTATCTCTTTAGTATCATAACATAGTTAGGTAGGGGTTTGAATCCTGCAATTGCTGAGTGTGTGACACAGTTGGCCAATGTGTTGTGGGTTTTGCTTTTACTACTGTATGACATATCAGTAAAACAACAGTATGTGCATTGCACACTTCAGGTATCTGTGTGGCAAATACATATATGTTCATGTGACCTCAGTTAGTTCATAGGTGTGAAGCCTGCTTTCTGCATGAATACATCTGTTACCTTTGACAGATTGTGCTGCTGCTTCTCAGACCTTAGGTCACATATGTATGTTTGTGACAAGGCCAGCCACTGTAGTGATCTGTGGCCTAGGTCATCTGTGTCACACACACACATGACAGTTTCTATAGAATAGTGTGAGTGAGGGTTCATGCCTGGGGTATATTTCAGACATGTTCAAACACAACAAAGTCTGTCAATAATGGATATTCATTATAGGTGTACAACAACTTTGTGGATATGCATACAGACCCCTTATTGCTTATGTGATACACTGAGGGACTTCAGAATACCTTTGGAAATGTGAATACCAAAGGACAGATGACATAACATGTGGCTGTATGTACACATCGGTACCCCTTCTACATGTTGTGGGCTACTACCTATGTGGTACTGTCAGGATACTATGTTTAGTAAATGTGGATGACTATGCTATAGTTGGCTTATAGCTTTACAGCATGGGTTGGACAACAGGTATCTGTCTGTATGATACCCTTGTGGAGGATAAGTGTCTCATCCGGAGAATGCATTGTAGGCCACTGTATGCATTACCAGATGTGGACAGACATATCCCTAGTGTGTTTGCTTGTACCTAAGTGGGCTACATGCCAAACAGGAGTGGTCCCAGGAATGGGTGGTGGTCAGTACCACTGGTTACTGGTATAGTATAGTACCAGAAGGATCGAAATGCTACTGTGTTTCCTACATCTGTGTGTCAGTTGTCAAGACATCATCTAATGATTGGTTATAGTCAGGCTGTTGAGGTTGTGTATACTACCAGAAATCAAACCAATGACAAATAGTAACAGTATCACCCACAGCATAGTGTCAAACCATGTCATACACACATGTGTACCCAAGTTAAAACATGTGTAGTAAAATGCATACTGGCCACCAATAGAAACTATGAAGTGTTAACACTGTGTAATAGAGGGCATGTCACCCTTCTCATGTGTCCACTATGCACATATATGCCGACAGTGCACCTGCACCATGTTCACGAATGTACACCTGCAAATCTGTACTGCACACATCACACACATACTGTCCACTCACCAACACATGCTGCCAGAACTACACACATCAGCCAAGTGGCACATGGGTGGACAATACATTTTTGGAATTAACACTGGTGTAAACAATACTACATTGTTAATCATAGCTTTAATGCATCATGCCTGCTCAGATATACCTACAAGGATATCATTACACTTTACTGTTGACAACATGCTAACATTGCTACACTGCTATTAAGTCACCCTGTGCATCAGCACCATGTTAGCCTGTTCCTGCATCAATGTTACAGATGACAGGAGGTGGCACAGTTTCATCATATGCACAGGGTGTGTTGTTGGTTTGCCAGAGCCCGACATTGACCCATCCAATCGACATGTGTGTGTGTGTGTGTGTGTGTGTGTGTGTGTGTGTGTGTGTGTGTGTGTGTGTGTGTGAGGGACAACAGTACAGCATGGGTCAATGTTGATGTAATGTGTATGTGTATGTGTTAGCCCTAGGTGTTTGGTTTATGTGTGTGTGTCTGCATGCACACAGTTCCACCATGTGGCTGCCAAATACAGGAGGTTGTGGGACAGCCACAGACTGTACCTGCCAGGCTGTACAGATCACCGTCTCTGGCCACGGACACAGTACCTGTGCCTGGCAGGGGTGCCACGGACAGTATCGGGTACTAAGCCAGACTGGGTACTATCATCAGAGGCAGACAGATGTCGACTGGACCCATGTCCCTGCTGGGACTGGCCAGAGCCACGTGCACATGGTCTTCTAGGATGGTCTATTGACAGCCCAGCCCCAACATTGCTGGGGCTGGTACTGCCACTATGGGAGTGGCTGTGACTTGTGTGTCATCCGTGATGACTGCCAGCTGATGATGTTGCTGGCATACATCCACGTCGACGTCTCAGTCATCCTGAACTGTCCTGGCACATGGACAGGACATTGCGGAGGACATCTAGTGTCTCCCCCCAACGTCTATCAATGACCTTGGTGTAATTACGGATGGCACCGTCAAGGTCACGGATACTGTCATTGATAGCGGTGTTATGGGCCCTCTGTGCTCTTAGTCCCTGTCTGGTGTACCGTTCCATATGTGCCTGTGCCTGCATTACAGCCCGGAACATACCTGAGGTTGTAAGACCTGTGGGGGCACGTCTGCCAGGGGCATTATGACCAGCAGTGCTCCCACGAGAACCCCTGCACATTTGCCTATGTGGTACCATTCCAAGAATCTGGGTATGGCTGCTGTGAGGGGATGCATGTTCCATAGATGCCACACTATCCTGGTCAATGCCTACTGTATGCTGTCCCTCAGCTAAGGCCATTGGTGATGAGGGATGTATTGGCAGTATGAATGTGTGCATAGATGGGGTGGAAAGCTGTGTACTGTCGATTGGCGGACCAACGACAGACCCTGTCAAACCTGCCTGTGCCACAACACATGTATCATCATTTCCACTATTTGTGGCAGTGACTTCAGGTTCCCTGCTGCACTCAACCAACACAATCTCAGCACCTGTGAGAGGAAGACAGGAA
Source organism: Protopterus annectens (assembly GCF_019279795.1). Classification (NCBI taxonomy): domain Eukaryota; kingdom Metazoa; phylum Chordata; order Ceratodontiformes; family Protopteridae; genus Protopterus; species Protopterus annectens. The sequence goes on along the minus strand of NC_056745.1, from coordinate 381,028,454 downwards.
ACACACTTTACAATCTGTACATGATGTTAGCACACATGCACACATGAACACATGCACACATGAACACATGCACACATGAACACATGAACACAAATACACTACTCACTAAAGTTCACACACACACACACACACACACACACACACACACACACACACACACACACACACACACACACACACACACACACCAACAGCAATCCAGAACATACTCATTAGTGGTTGATGGTGGAGTACAGTATCACAAGCCAAAGAGTCCTATCACACATGCCAGCATGCAGGATGTGTGTTGCTCAACAGCATGCAGTGCGAGTGTAGAGAGTCCTTGTTAATAACAGTATACATGTCTTTCATGCATGTGTGTTGTTCAATGATTGGCCTCACCCTGGAACACAATGTGTACATGGACACAACATTGCTGTGCAAGTATTAAATGCTTTCCAATGTCCTGTGCACCATCACTCATAGGTATACATACCATGGCTGGATGCACACAACTGTCAGGTGTATAGCAATGAATGCTATGTGTAGTACTGTAGTTACTGTAACTGGATGTAGTGTAGTACCATGAGCCATCATCAGGCAGCATCATGTGGTCACTCAAGACCACTAATGTGTGCCACACAGGCAACTATCTTGCTGCACCTGAACTGCAGCACTTTGGCTACATTAACCATTTCACAGGCAGTTGTTACATGGGTATGTAAGGTGTTCAATAGGGAGCATTGCCTAACATGAATATGTTGTGTGTTGAAGAGTGTTGCACCACCCCATGATATGCCTCTACCCCTCAGGTATAGTATGTGTGCTGTGTGGATGACATTTGGGAAACTGGAGTCTGACCTTACAGCAGGTGTCTAAATATGCCATGTGTATCATATTAACACTTACTGCGTATGACAAAGTGGTGTATGTTGTGTGCATGTGTATTGACTCTGCCTATACAATGTCGACTACAGTGTACCATGACTGGTTGGGATGCTCTGTGTATTGTATGTGATTGAGGCAGCTACTCATGTTACTGGGATGTGCATAGTCCTACAGAAAACATGCAGAGCATGCATTATGTGTAGGTGTTTTACATGTGTATATGGCCTACAACTTCCCTATGACATGCACATGTTATTTGCTATATTAAATGTAGAACACTCACCAGCATGGGTCGGCTGTTTTGCTGTCACACCAGAGGGACCTAAAAGGATATGAGACAGTTTGTCAGTGTCAACAACTATGGCATTGCTGCTGTGAGTTTGCAATTTTAAAGTAGTACAACGGGTGACAGTCACAGGAATACAGATTATGTTCCAAATTATCAGTATTGCACAACACCAGGATCCACATCTTCTAAATACACAGTACACATCTGACATATGCATGATCTAACAATCGAGCTAACAGCAGTCTACAGATATGCCATGTTGCCTGCACGCTCAGAGTCAACTTGCTGGGTGACACCGGCCTCCATGATGACACATGTCTGTTGTAGTGGTTGGCCAGGAGCCACCACGCTGAGGAGCAGCTCTTCCACTCTGGTGAGGGGCGGATGTAATGCTGCACCACCACCTGTGGCAAGCTGTTGTCTGCGGACATCAGAGGCATGCTGCCGGACATGTCTAATTAAATCACTGCAGTGATGGCGTACCTGCTCATAAGTCTGGTTATGCATGCCTACGTCATTCACCCGATGGAGAACATCTTGCCACAGTGCAGTGCGCCCATGCTGGTCCTGGCTGGTTCTGGAGAACAGCAGAGTGTGATGTTGTAGTAGGGTGGCTATGATTATTTCCTCCTCTTCAGGGGAATACGCAGGGTTGCGATGGTGAGACATGGCCCTGGAAGACAATAAAACAATAATTGTGAGTAAGTCATGTGGCACACTTAACATTCTAAAGTACAGATATCAATGAAATGCCATATATAGCAACCTATTGGCTGTCAGTAGATACACAGTTTTAATACCACATATCAGTGCTCAGCCCACAACTGCCTGACAGTGCCTAGCATGTTCTATATATTAAACCATGTTCTGCACAGCAACAAAGTGAAACCAGTATGTAAGACTATACAACAGTATATGGCACACTGTATGTGACACAATGTACCACCTAGGCACAGGAGGTATACAACAAGCTAATGCATGAAGAAAGATGTCATCCATTGCAATGAATGTAAAGTACAGTTACAGTATTACCAGTATACCACAGTAGTCTTTGATGCCAAACCCTTGCCTAACATATGTGCACAGTTGTTGATATAGGTGGCATACTGCTGTACTATACTATACATGTTGCTAGATACACACATATACCCTGTAACACAGATATGATTGAGGGCATGGTACAGGCATAATTACACACACATCAGACATACATACAACACACAAATGTATGCCAACCCAGATGAGCTTTACCTGTGTACCATACAGTACTGTGTGTCACTACTTACAAAACCTTATGCCTGAGGTATGTAATCTGTGAGGACTACAGGGAAGACACAAAACAGTGTTTCCAAGCAATGTGAACATACACCATACTGTTCTGTTTAGGCCTACAGCTTCAGGTAGTACTACATTTCATATGGGAGTTGGATTCACCAGCAGTACCACTCACTAAGCATACATGTATTGCTTTAGCCTACAATGGGACACCACAGTCGACAACAAGTGACTACGTCACACCGTATGCCATACTAATTTTTCTGCCTAGCAATAGCATACACATCTTTTGCTGGGATCACAGCTAGGACACAAACTACCATGAAAGAAACAATTTCACACTAAGCTATCACACCTTTACAGACCTTGCACACATTCACCAACACATTCACCATCACACTCAGTCAACCTCACATAGCAATTATTGCACTAAGTACATGTGTGTGTGCATCATGTCATGGGTAGGTAATACGCTATTGGCCCTAGGGCCTACAGCAGCCTAGCCATATGCTACCCTGGCCTTTGACACACATGTAATTTAATTTCACTTGCCCCTGTCAACCAGAGCCACAGAGGTGATTCCCGGGGTGTATTTCCTATCTCACAAACAATCATCAGGAGTATTTATGACAACTGCTAATGAGGAGCTTTGTTTGCTATTGATATGTGGTTTGTTCCAGAGTATGGCATGTCTCTGAGTTAGGACTCTATCCCTCCAGCATGTGCTGTTTAGTGAGCTGACAAGGTGTAGGGCCCTAGAGCATGTATCTGGGAGGGATTGTAATATGTTTATGTGGAGGATGTCCAACAGCTATGGGTGTGACATAGCTCAGTATGTTAGGCAGAGGTCACCTCTGGGTAGGCGTTATGCAACACAGTGTAGCTGTGGTTTTGTGAGTCGGTCTGCATAGGGCATCTGTTTGAGGCCAGTATTACTCTTTCTGAGGTATGTCTGTAGCCTTTCCAGTTGCTGTAGTTGGCATTGTACTCTCTAATGGGTTTTAAGTGTGATAAGTAGAGGGGAACACTGACCTATATTTCCCTAGATGACACACCTTTTGTGATGACGTGTACCATGTAGACAGATTACATGACCAGTGTGGCACTGTGATTGTCAAAGGGAAGGCTACTGTCCACATGTGTCCCATGTTCCCTTATCACACCTTCGGTGTTAGGTAGACTACCACCTTTGTGGTAGTTAATGGGTACAGTGTTCTGGCAAGAAGGGATGGCACTGCATTGTCAACACTGAGCTTCAGTCCATACCTTGGTCGCCAGGCACCTGTCGCAATAAGTATGCCCCATATCTCTCTCCTTCTATCTATATATATATATATATATCTACATATCTATATATATCTATATATATATCCATATATATCTATCTATACATATATATATATATATATATATATATATATATATATATATATATATATATATATATATATATATATATATATATATATATATATATATATATATATATATATATATATATATATATATATATATATATCATCTTCATAGGTTCATAGGTTCATACTAGGCTATCTGCCCTGAGGCAATTATAAGCCTAGCCCGATTCTGTATGGCTTACGCCACCCCTTGATTTGAGTATACTGTGCCTTTAAGGTTTAGTTTACTGTGCCTCTGTCTAATAGTGACACGGGAGTAATCCCTGGGACAATATATATATATATCTATCTATATAGATAGATATATATATATATATATATATATATATATATCTATATATATATATATATATATATATATATATATATATATATATATATATATATATATATATATATATATATATATACACATACATACACACATACATATAAACATCCATTGCTGTACATATAGATGTACATATAGGCACGTATACAATCTACTATTCATGGTGGGAATATCAATTATGCGACAGTTGTGAGATATACAATTATGTAATAATATTGCACAGTATTGTGCAGACTGCATTGAAGGAGTCCTCAGCCCATGTAGCTTTAGCAGGCCTCACTGGCTGCAACACTGCAAAACTGACAGAGCATACCCACAGCGTTTAACCACCACATGTCATATACCAACACTGCATGCTGTTTTCTTTGCCACACACTACAACCTACATAGAAATATGCACATAACAACCTTCAACAACTTATATATGTACACCCTTCACAAACAGTTGCAGTATGTCCCTTGCCCTATGCACATGTACAGATACATAGAGATACATACTGCTGCCACATATGGATGATTCACAGTATGTAGAGTACTCTTCATAAACATCTACTACATGCCAGCAAATACATATGTGTTACATACCTTTCGTTTGTATTGCTGTGTTCCGTTTGTTTTTAAAGGAAATATTTTTTTTCTCTGTCTGTTGCTCTTTCTTTTTCTGTGTCTCTCTGTTTCTGTCTCTTTGTCTGTCTTTGTCTGTGTCTGTGTCTCTGCCTCTGTCTCTGTCTCTTTCTCTCTGTCGCTCTCTCTCTCTCTTACTGCAATGAGATTATTGCATGTGTAGACAGCAAGTACAGCCTGCTTTTCTAGGTATCTGCACATGTGCATGTGATGGCCTCTGCACCAATTGGTGCCCACCATTTACTAATTGCATGCAGCCTGCTGTGTGGTAATTGCAGTACTCACTGTCATAGCAGCCCACTGCTATAAAATGCTAGGTTAGGTAGGCATAACCCTTTCAGCTTTCCAAAGTGGGGCCCATGCTTGTTTGCTGTGGACACCGTTGTGTCAGTCAGAAGGTTGGTATACTTCTTATCTCTGAAGCTAGGGTTGTAGCCAGTGATTTGCATGTTGTACTCAAACCTGAATGTTGCTGCTTCTAGTACACACTTGTCAGTGTAGAATTTTACTCACTCCTCCAAATGCTTACACAAGATACATGGGAGTATGTACATTCTTTTCTAATTAGACAATTAACTGCCATACAAAAGTAGTTATTGCAATGTATTCCTCTGGCACATGAACTGTTTGTGAACTACTATACTGTAAATATTAATTAACTCACTTCTGAACAGTTTGTTGTTTATTTGTGTTGACATTAGCATGGGCTGCTCAAGACAACTGGACATATTTCAGTACTGAATATGCCTACCTACATCCTTGGTAGAGCCTGAATGCACAGGTATATTGTTATTTTGGGTAACAGAGGTTTGCAGAAGTACAGAGAGCATTATATATTATTGTGTGATGTTTATCTTGCTGAACATACAGGGTTGCTGTGTACCTGTTAGTCTAACAAGGCAAGTAGTCTGTCTGCATAACTCCTACTTGTGGACATATTCAGATGGTAGCCAGAGGTTAGCCTATAATTCTTTGTCTGTGCACCACACCGGTCTTTTCTGCACTGGAACAATGGCATTGTCACAGTTGGTTGCTAACAGTACATGGCTACATCATTTGATATTTCTGTGTTGTACTCCTACATAAGGGTATGCTTGTGGGACTCATTCCAAAACTATTTGCAAAGTGTGTAACAGCAGAAAAGCTGAAATGCCTGTGTGTTTCTGCCTCTGCCAGGCCTCTGATACACTCAGGTATATATTTGAACAGCCTCAGGGAAAGGTACATATAAGTGGGGTACACCTGTAATATACTACAGATATTAAGTTGAGACTGTGAGAGAATTAGAGCATATGTATTAATACACCTTTTCTGACGTGCATGCAGTGTGTACTCTTACTTATTGACATTATTCGTTAAGTGTAATTCCCCACTTTTTGGCCTACCGTCAGTACTTTTCAGAGGGATTCTGAGGGACAAAGCTAACATTTGTTTACGAATCAGGGACATCCCTGTAAAGCAGTCACAGTTGGGAAGTATGGCCTCTGCCCTATTCAAATATGCCCGTGTTTATCCTGCTCTGATACTGTGTGGGGTTTGTAAAGTGCTACTGTAACATTATTTCCTGCTAGAATGGCTGGTTCTCTTTTCACAGTCATGTCATGCAATTCCACAACAGTTGCTGGTAAAGATCCACAGAACAAGATTTGTGTTATGACATTCCTATTTTGCCTTTACATTCACTCATTGTAATGCATGATATATTTATTACAGCACCAACTTGTTGTATATCTACTGTGACCTAGTGGTACTTCAAGCAGTGTAGTGTGTCCAAGGTCCGGGGTTCGAGACTGACAGAGGTGTTTTATTTTGCTGCTCAGCAGAACAAGGGCCCTGCCATGCAGAGTGACTAAGGCACTTTTAAGCAGTTGTAAGCGGGTTTGCGCGGGTTTGCACGAATCTTAGCAATACATAGCTAAGCGCACACAAGTGCACACTTGCGCAAACCCGCTAACTACTCCTTAAAAGTGCTTTCTCCCGCTAACCCCCACACTAATTTCTTTGAAAGAAATGGAAATGGGGAGATAGGAAAGTGGTGAAAAAGGGGGCACAAAGAGGGAAAAACACTAGGGAAACCAGCTCGGGATGTGCAGGACGGGTGTAGGGAAGGTCCATAGCTGCCCATTTCTTTACCAGCAACAGTTGTGCATATGCAAGACATTTGGAGTGAAATTTGAAACCTTCCACCCCTGAGAGAGGGGTGAGGACAACAAAGTATGTTGGTACTGCCAATTATAATTATCAGTTTACATGTCCATCGGACATGTGTGCGAAATGGGCAGCTATGTATGGGACGTAATTTTTTTGTGGGAACAGATTGCCCTTTTTTTTTTTTTTCAGGTGAGAGTGGAAAGTGAGGTAGAGGAAGTAGGTATATTTGGGGAGGTAGGTTGGGGAGGTAAACAGACAAGGCAAACAAGACGCATACAGGGGCGGAGTATGACACATGGGGTGGGTGAACACAATTGACAGGGATGGATGTTTGGAAATCACAAGCCCATGAGCCCACAGATGGTAACAGTGGAACTGAGATCCCCACCCATGGGCAGTCACCACTGCACCTTCACAGCCTCGAGGGTGGCTGTGCTGGGGGCTGCATAGGAGGGGCAGGCTCACCCATGAGTCACGCCACTCTCGCCTCGAGCTGGCATAGGGGATCAGCGACTGAACGCTGGATCTCCCTATGCACCACAGCCCGGACCCTTCGGAGGGTGACAGGTGGCCCTTCTCCATCCACACTTGCACTGGGGGGATGAGCCCCATCCACTGCAGCACTTCCACCTGAAGGTGGCACAGGACCAATGGAGGAGGGGAGCCTGGGCTGGGCACCAGACCTGCTGGTGCCAGGTGCAATCGCCAGCTGAGGAGGGCAGGTGGGTCCGCTGGGACCGGCCTTCCCATACGTTCTGTGATTAGGTGTGTTTAATTACAACATAAACAACAGCATTGCAAATTAGTTGTAACAGCATGCAGTAATATTCCCATTAACCCAACACACCAGGGTTCCAACAGTTGAACAGCAAGCATAACACATGCATATATTGAACGACAATGGACATTCCAACAGCATGCAGAGATGATTGGTGGCAACAGGCCACCAAGATTGTGGTGTTTGAACAGGACACATGCATCAAAGTAAATGCAGGTATTTATAGAACAATAGGACATATGTCCCAACAAATGTTTTGAGATTAGACATACCCATTGAGGTGTGGAATTGCATTGTTTATGCACATACAGTAGGGTGTAGAAAGAAACCTCCATTAACATCTTATAAGTACTTTTAGTCTACACTACATTCCTATTGACTGCAGGTGTATATCCCCTACATGTATTATTACACTAGGCAACATGCATTAGGTTGTGTAATGGGTTTGGCTAGTTCATTATATACCTGACCTATATCTGACATACTAACTGTCCAAGATGCAGATGTTACTGCTACATAGTTACTTATTTTATTTATATTTATATATCTACATATCTGGATGTGTTCACGTGACATTTTCAGTTAAATTTCTACAGAACCCTACATTTCGTGTAGCACACTCACATTTCTGGGGAACACATTAACAAGCTACTCGTGTGCCAGATTTACCTATGCATGCCAGCCATTAACCAACTGTTGAGGACTGTATATATGCTTCACAGCTACTGGCACTTCCATCATCCACTTTATATGGGACTGCCCAACTGTGGGTTGACAGCACTTAATACAACAGTACTATTTATATAATGCAAGGGTACAACAACATTTCAAAGTAAGTGACACAGACACACTCCAAGTATTATACCTTTATTAATTACATTACACACTTTTCTACAGGCTCTCTCCTTTACTTGATATTACAGTGCATACAGAAGAAATATTCAAGACATATTATACCTTTATTAATAGGTTCCAACACTCTTTTTCAGGCTCGCTCACTTATTTTATATGACAGTACATGCAGAGATATTATTCTGGACTTATTTTACCTTTATTAATAGGTTACTACACTTTTTTTCTGGCTGTCTGACTTATTTTATATAACAGTACATGCAGAGGAATCATTCAGGGCATTTTATGGCTGTACTATTGGGCTACAACACTTTCTTTCAGGCTCTCTCACCTATTTTATATAACAATACATGCAGAATAATTATTAACCTGCCTGGTGGCGCAGCCTTAGCAGTCTATCTGCATAGGCTTGCTGATTCGCAGCATGGACACCTGCAGCTGTGAAGTAAATGAAGGGATATTGAGACATACCTATCCATTATATAGACTAAATTAGCATGTCTTACATACTGCATTCCATGGCTACCTACTCAGTAGTGGGGCATCTTGCATGTCACGGGCCTCCTGTATCCATTGGTTCAGTAGGTCCTGCTTCCATCTCTTCAGGTCTGCATGGTGGTGACGGACCTGCTCACCAGTCTGTGGGACGCCTGTGGCACTGGTAAGATCATGAGGTAACCGGTTCCAAGCCTCTGCTTTGTACTCCGTCCCTTGAAACTGGCCCTGCAGGAGTCTTGACTCATGACTGTGGACAAGGAGCCAAACCATGTATTTTGACTCCTCGATGCCCCAGCGTTGAGCTCAAAAGCGAGTACCCTCTCCAGCACCAGCCATTCTAACTGCAGATGGGAGCTACAATCAGTTATGGTGAGTATTCCCACCTATGGGGCTTAAATATGCCACATTTCCCACACTTTTTTGTGATTGGCCATTTTTGAAAATTCTCGGCTGACTGCAGACCTGCTTAGCAATGGTTAATCTACCATTTATAAGTATATGTATGTTAACAGTGGCTGTTTATCCTAAGCTGTCATGGCTTAGTGGTTCAGTACTTTGATTATGGTGCACAGTGTCCTGGTTTCGAACCTTGTCATTGTTTTTTATTTTACTACTGTCCAGACAGGCTAGGGGGTGTGGCTGTGTTTAGGCGACTTTGCTCTACGTTGCTCCACGTTGCCCGATGGTGGGCTGGTTGACTCGGTGCGCACCTCCGCACAAACCGATTGCGCTGGGTAAAGTGACGCTTAGCTATGGACAACTATATTGCGCTGGGTAAAGTGCCGCTTAGCTATGGGCAACTATATTGCGCTGGGTAAAGCGCTGCTTAACTATGGACAACTATATTGCGCTAGGTAAAGCGCTGCTTAGCTATGGGCAATTATATTGCGCTAGGTAAAGTGCTGCTTAGCTATGGGCAATTATATTGTGCTAGGTAAAATGTTGCTTAGCTATGGGCAATTATATGTCAATATCCTTAATGCTGCTCACATTCTTATATTTATATATATACATTTTGTTCACTAATACATAGGCAATTTCAATGCTTTTTACTAAAATTTCATTCATATATGTCAGGAATTATTTTATATACTGATTTAAAACATAAGAAAAACAGGGGAGTGGTGGGACTAGAACCAGGAATGCCTCCTCTTTGTGCGAACGCTCTACCACTACGCTATTGATATTTGGCTTGATTTGCATAAGCATTTCTTATTATGCTCTTCAATGTCAAAATTGCTAACTGCAGCTAAGCAATGGGCACACCCGCGCAAACATGCGCAAATACGGGCAGCTATATCGGGAAATAGAAAAAAAAAATTTAAAAGGTTTACTTTTTATAACTGTACTGGGAGTTTACAATGTGAAGGAGTGTAGTGTTGGGTACATAGACATTTGAGCGGACTCGCTCATGTGTGTTGACATTTCACAATTCAGACACTTGCAGGGGCGTGGACCTTTGGACTGCTCAGCAGTCAGACACGCCCCCTGCCTTCCTGCACGGTCCGTGTTAGACTTGGAGTGGAGTCAGCATGCCCTCATGAATATGCATGGCACGCTGACGTCATACTGTTCAACTGCAGTTTCCGAGTAAGACTTATTTAGTCTTACACGGAGTTTTCGTGAATCTGGGGGATTGTTTACATGACTAATTGTATTTTATTTTATTCTACCAGTTGGTTTTAAATACCGTTTTAAATCAGTTGTAATTTAAGTGTATATTTTGTTTCCATCATCATACATACATTTTTTCTTATTTTTATTTTTTTCTGGTTCTTTTTTCCACTTTATTCAAAATTATGTGTAATAACAATACTAACTAATTATACAATTATATATATTTTTTACAGATTGTTTTTAGGCTTCTTGTACACAGACCTGAAGAAGTCTAGAAGGACAAAAGCGATCTTTGTTAACAATAGGTTATGAAAATAGAAATTGATTTTTACATGCAAAATGTATATGTATATATTTATATATATTTTTTGATTGCCAAATGAACTAAGGTTGATATATTTCCAGCCATGTAGTATATTGTCTTAGATAAAATCACAGACTTAATAATCTACTTAATAATCTGGTTAAATAAGAGGTACCACATCATTATAAATTTTATTTACAGTACATAAGGTTTATATATTATTATCACAGCTACTAAGTAGGGCAGGACCAGCTCGAATGTCAAACTGATGGGGGAAGGGATGTGAATTTAACATGTGTACCAATAACATTTTGTTTTACAGCACAATAAACCACTCCCATGCCTAAAAGGTATATATATATATATATATATATATATATATATATATATATATATTTAGAAAGCTTGTGAGGAAATTATTACTCTATTTTTGTTTTACTTGGATCGCTTGTCTGTGTACTTAATAAAGGATTTTCAACTGAAAACAGACTGCCTGCCTTGCTTGGATTACTTTCGAATATTTAGTAATGCTGTACAATTATATATTTTCTATTATTATTTTTTGTTTTGTTTTGTTTTGGCTTGACAAGTTTAAGTTCGCTACTTCTACTACTATTGTCTGATCTGATTAATATACAGTGATTAACTAGAAATATATGGACTGAAAATCTTCCACACAGAGAAGTTTTTTACACTGTTTTGTTACTAATAGTATTAATACATTTATTCTACAGCTTGTCCTCAGGTTCATTTAGTTTATGTGCATAACCTAAAACACTGGACAAAGTTGTATTACTCCTTACAGAAGTATTGAGGAATAGCTAACCTTAAAATGGTAGATAAGCTGTACTCCATAATGCAGCAAAAGTTTGCATTCATTTTACATTTTACAAAATTATTCTGTCAGCAATAAAAGAAATATGATAAAGAAAATGGGTAAGCTTACTTCAGTGATTCTGTATATAGAGTGAAAGTTTCTATTTTCTCTTCTGAGTATTTCATCTATGCACAGATTTCCTTCATTAACACTCTCAGGGGCATGTGCTTGCTGTCAAAGCACATCATGTAATTTTGCTCAAGACCAGAAGGCTATTCCCAGCCAAACTTGCACCATCGTATGCACATTCATAGTTCTGCTATGCAAACCTCTGGGTCTTATATAAGCCCTTTGGGTCTATATTGTAAGACCAAAAGTGCATATGTGCAACTACATAAAAGCCAACACATAATGCACGAAACCTGAAAATAGCAACCGGCCACGTAATCAAATTTTCCCTAGGGAAAAAACTTAAGTGGCCGTTCACTTAAAAAAATAAATAAATAATTTAACACCATAAACAGGTCGGAGGCTTTGTCCCCACACCCCCTAACATGGGGGGCTCTGCCCCCCACACCCCCTAACTAAATATACTAACTCCAAGATCGCACTATAGGGAAGGAAAGGGCAACTCCGTGAACTTGGCCAACTATCTTCTTGCCCTATGACATAGTCATCAAATCACTTAAATGCGATTCGATGAATATGTGTCTCTGTTTCTGTATTCACTCAGAAGCATTTTCATGCTTCTAATATAGACCCAGCCCTTTACAAAATTTGTGACTAGCAGACATGTGATTGAATCTAAGACTACCTGTATAACCATCTAACCAATGACTACCTTTTTATATAACTTATTCTATAGCTTAGGCAGCCATACTGAAAATTTTAATTTTTAGAGGCATTGCCATTTCAATGAGCAGTAAAAAAAAATTGAGATTTAGGGCAGAGGCCATAATAGTATTGTGAAAGCATTATCTAATAAAACTCTCTCGAACAGGTTGAGCATAATTTTAGTACATCTACTATGCTAACACAGGATATATTAAATAAAAATACACTGAATTTCTTTTTCTAGCTTTCTAAGGTCTGATATTGAATACATGCAGAATGATCACCCATATACTGTATGTGGTGTAATCAGTGCAGCAAGACTTGGAGTCTCTGATCACACTATTCTTGTGATTAAATTCATAATGCTTATTTTTACGTATTTATTGAGCTGATTCTATGGTCTGTTAAAAAATCAGTATACTCAATAAGCTTACCATGGCATTCCGTGTTTTGTCAACCAAACTGAATGGCTCCATATTTCTTTATATGAAACTCTGTGTTACAAATATATTAACAAAACAGCAAATAATTAAATTCCAGAAGAAAGTCCTGACCTGTGTCTTTCGGCTTTTCCCGGTTAGGGGTCGCCACAGGTGAACTCTGGTCCGCTAATGATTGGCAGTAGATTTTTACATGCCCAGTTGCTGGCCCTGACGCACAACCTTCGATGAAGGTATGCCCATTCATGCATATCTCCACACAGAAGACGCTCTTGCTGAGAATCGAACAGGACAACGTCTTACTGTGAGGCGACAACACTACTGCAGCACCACCGCCGCAGTAGGGAAGTAAATTTTGTGGGAAGAAATAGCCAGGGAATTGTTATGGCTGGCCTTGTATAGGCCCTAGGGCCAATAGCTTAGTACCAACCTATGAACCTATAATGGCCCTTGTGAAGGTAAAACATTGATGGTCCTGATTCTGAGTCAATGCTTGCTAAGCTATGTTATAGAACAGTTAATACTGTACTGATTGATATTACTTTTTGGTGGCTTTAAATTACATTGGGTGTTATATTTCAAAGGATTCAGATAAATCAAGGTATATTTCAAAGGATTTTGATAAATCAAGGTATATTTCAAAGGATTTTGATAAATCAAGGTATATTCATCAACTGGCAAACCAGATTCAACTGCACCAATAGTGAAGGTGTATAATTGGAGAACATTTGATAGGCAGGACTAAACTGCAGTAAAGTTATGTCATTTATTGGCATTTGGTGACTAGGTTTGTGTGACTGGGTAATAAAGTTCCCCTTGTCAGCAGAAACATAGGGAGAAAATCTTCATAAGACATCATACTCAGATTACAGTTAAGATGAATTATCTCCAAGTTATCAAAAAAGCTTACAAAATATTTTTGTTTTGTTTGAAATATAGTGGTATATCTACAGCTGTAAAGCAGTGAAATTACCAATGACATCTTCAAGTTTGTAATAATTGTATACAGAGTAGTAGGAATTGCTTATTGTAAGGAAAATGAAGAAAATTAGGTCATTTAGTTGAGACAGAGAGAGAGAGATAAAAGGTTAAGTAAGTGAGAAAGTCAGTAAGCATGATGTAGCAACGTAGATGTAAGCAAGTGGATCATCTGGGCAGTATGTTAGTTAATATAGTAGGGGAAAGCAAGTTGGGAAGAAGAAAAGTTGTCATGTTTCTTGGTTTAGTTAGTAAAATGGGGTGCAGCTCTATAGAGGGTTCCCAGTTTCTGGTAAGTTTTTTCACAACTTCATTAATACATATGCTGAATTTTTGCTGAATTTTAGTTTTTCATCAGTAGTATCCATAATAGCATGGTGGATGATATTTTAATTTTTTCTTTTGGAGTGTGTGTGTGTGTGTGTGTGTGTGATTTTTTGTATGTCTTTATTAGAGATGTTTTGCTTGGAGGTAACATTAGTTTATTTTTTTAGGATTAAGGAAGAGTTGAGAGACTTTTTTTTGTCCTTAAAGTATAGTGAGTTTGGAGGCACTGCAAATTAGTGTTAAGTCACTGGTGTATTGAGCTAGATTTGCATTTTTTTTACTGTGGGGAGATCATTTTTAAAGATCTTGAAGAGTAGTGATACAAGTACTGAGCTCTGTGGTACCTCAACTGTGACAAAAAGAAAGATGGAGTACTTATTTAGCCATTTAACTGCTTGGGATCTTTTGAAGAGGATGTACAGAGTCCCAATTTAGAGAGTCTTTGCCAGAGGATAGGATGGGAAGCAGTATCAAATGTTTTTAAGAGATCTAAGAAAACCATAGAAACAAGGTTTCTATCATTTTTATTTTGGTTTACGATGTTAGTGAAGTTTAAAAGAGCTGAAGTTTTGCTGTAGTGAGAATGTAAGCCATGTTGCAAGGGTATTAGTAAGTTAGTAATCTACCTGAGAAATGTATTCAAGCTTAGCTCCTTAATTACCTTGGCTAAAGGAGACAGGATGGCAGTGGGCCTGTAGTAAAGAGTTCTGTGGAGTTACCTCCTTTGTGGAGTGGGAGGATATTTTTTTTCTATAGGGAGATTACATAGTTTTCTCTTATTGAGCAATGAATAAGAATGGATATGGGACAGGCCATGGCATCAGAGGTAAGTTTGATGTATTGAGATGGTAAGTTATCAGGAGTGAGGGTGGTAATATTTTTAACCTGGAAAGGACTTTTTAGTTGTAGTAGGTGGGGACTGGTGTAAAATTAAGGTTAGATGTGGAGTTCGAACGTGTTTCATCCCAGGGGTTAACAGGAGTGGTTGAATCTTTTGTGAAGAGATGCTACAGTTTGTATGATGTGAAAATTAAACTGATTGGCTATATTTGGAGTGTCAGGGGTGGTAGCAGAGCTAGATTGGGAGGATTTGCCAGGGTGTAACAGGCTATTGATTGTAGACCAAAAACGCTTTGGATCTTGTTTGTGTTGTAGAGGTCTGTGAGGTATATTTTTTAAATTATTCTTAATTTTGGATTTAGTAATGTTCCTGAGGTGTCTAACTTTGATGATTAGGGGCTGTTTTTTATTTTATTTATTTATTTTTTACCAGGTGTTCTAGGCTTTAACCCACTGGATCATAAGTTGTTTAGTTTCTTTAGAGAGACAGATGTCTGGTTTTGTTTTAGTTTGTTTTATGCAGTAAGGTTTTGAGCATACAGAGTTCTAGGAAGGATGAGTTTAAAAAGGTATAGCCTGCTCTAGGGGAAGGAATTGCAATGGTTTCCAGTTTAGTATTTTGAGGGTGGAGATAAATCTGTGTCAAAGGATGAATGATTTTGCTCTTGTTTCTTGTGTATATTTGTCCTGTCTGTGAAAATTTAAGTAGGGAAGTGGTCACTTCGGGGGTTAGAGAGGGAGCCAGAAGCTATGATTTTATCTGGATAATTTATAAGTGTCCAGTATAAGGTTGATTGTGTGTGTGTGAAGTTTTGAGTCTGATTGAAGTTGGGTAAAAACAGAAAGATTTATACTATTGTTGGTTCTGTTGATACTTAGCCAGTCTGTCTTCACATCACCTAGGATGCGTTTCCTGTTAATATAAGTTGATGCCCAGTTAAAAAAAAATTCTTCTGTAATATAGAGATTTTATTGCCAGCGGGACATAGATAGCCATTATGCATACCTTTTTATGATGATTAAGTTGGTGATTATACCAATATCTCAGTGTTATGTATGGGCAGAGAATTTGTTTTGAAAAAAGTATGGCTATACCTCCACCTCTCCTTTTTATTTTCCTGTTTAGTGTCAGTAGATTGTAGCCAGGTGGGAGGATTTTTTTATTCTTTGTTTCCTGTTTTACCTAGGTTTCTGTAATGATGACTGCATTTGAAGAGTGTTGGTTTAACCATGTATAAAAAGCATCTAGTTTATCATATACACTGTGGAGGTTGATATTATACAGACACAGATAAGATGATGATATCCTGGTTTGGTTGATGGGGGGCTATTAGCAGCTTTTGTTTAGTACTGGTTTTGGGTTGAGGTAAATTTTTCCATATACTACCAAACTGTGAGAGATGGGCTTGTAGCCATTTTTGTCTATTTGTTTATGCTACGCAGGGGTTTAAGGTTGGTGCTTTTTGTGGAATGATGGATTTTTGTTTTGTACAAGTGAATATACATAATGTTGAAGATGTGGGCAGCTGTAGAATAATGGACATGACTGTTTAGAATGTTTGACTCTCTGCTGGGGATGGAAAATAAATAGGAAGAGTTGGGAACTTTAGTGATGTGGAGTAAGGATGAATAGAGTATAGATATAAGCATATTGAGAAGGTGGTGAGAGAGAGAGAGAATAACAGGGTGTGTGTTTTGGATATAGCTTGAAATAATATAGGAAGCAGCTGGTGGCTCTGTTAGTCAAAAGTGTTTGTATAAGAGGGTGGAGAGAGTCAAAGGTGTTTCATTATAGAAAATATGAAATATATGGGTGGGAAAGAAAGTAGAAGCGTTATTTTTAAAGCAATGGTTTAAGTAGAAAAGTTACCTGAAATAATGGATGGGAGTACTGATACGATTTAAAAGAGAGTAACTTAGAATTATTTAGATGAAGGGAAGGTAAAAGATGCAGGAAGTAAGGTAAGATGTAGTTGTAGACCTTTTATTTTTGCCAGTGTGAAGGAGGGGACGTTGTAATGATTTGGATAATATTGGGGGGAGACTGGATATTATAAATGTAAATGATAAAGGGGTAGAGTGAGCATAAGTGACGCAGGCAGACCCACACAACAAGAAAAGCAAGCAGTAAGTAAAACAAACTTGTCTATTACAACAGTTTATCAAGACAGGAACATTTGAATAACAAATTGTGTTTTACAAATATCTTCCAAGTGTGCCATAAGTCATTCATATCTTCCCCTTTAAAAAATGGGAACCATGCTGTTTTCCAAAGCCAGTTTGTAACATTTCCGAGAATACCAGTTATGCTATAAATGATGTTCTTTAATAGCAAACTGTGGAGATGCTATCAGTTCCTACTGCAGTACTCTAAGGGCCCCCAAAATAATCTTTGTGTAGTAAGAGGCCATGTAGCATGGATAGGATACTGGAGATGAATCAGATAATTCTGAACTGTAGAAAATGTTCCAAACACTTCACTTAAAACATTAGGATTATTCTCAGATTCTCTGTTTAGATTTATCCTCAGCTTTTTGTTTTGTTTTGTTTACGTACTTAGACTGTTTAACTGTCAGTGTAGTTATCCATAAACTATCGAACTGCTGTCAAGAGTAGAAGGTAGGATGGGAGATGAGCAGTTTGGATTTGAATTAGGGTACAGCTAAAGCAACATTATGTTTGCAGTGAGGCAGACAGTGGAGTGGAAGCTGGAGATGGTGAAAGAGTCCAGCTCAGCATTCCTAGACTTGAAAGCATATGACAGGGTCCCAGGAAAGCTGATTTGGACAGTCTTTCGATGGTTTAAAGTCAGGGAAACATTGGATGGTTGTACATAGTCTGTATTAATTCTACCAAAGATACAAATATGGTCAATGTTCAACTCGGGGGGCTCCAGTAGGAATAGGTGTGCATTAGGATTAAACTCTGAGCCCACAGCTGTTCATGCTGGTTTTGGACAATATTAGCAAACAGATTGGAGGGGACAGATCAACCAAGATACTGTATGCAGATAATATGGAAATACAAATAGCTCTGATCAGGATCCCTAGCAAATGATGGAGGAAATAAATGCAAAGCTGAAAGCACATAGGATGAAACTGAGTACAGACAAGGTAGCTGTCTTTGCAGCAAATGGAGAATTCAAAAGAAGCTGAAAATTGAGAAAGAATAGAGAATACTGCACCAGATATCTGGTATGGATGGTTGAAGACATAGGAAGTCTGAATGAATAGGCCAAAACTAGAGTTAGAGGTGCAACAGCTAAATGGCATAGTGTTAGGATGAGTGCATGAAAGAAGAATGCCAAGTAAGTTGAAAAGGCATACAAAACAGTGAACAAGATATCTGTACATTACAGAAAGCTGGCCAATGAAGGCGGAGTGTTTGACAGAGGTAGATGTGATGGAGATGAAGTGCACAATATGGGTGGTAGGATGAGAATGTACACTGTGGGACAAATGGAGAAATAGGGTATCACAGCAGAAATTAAAGTAGTTGCAGTTGCAGAGAAGGTCAAATAACAGATTATTGTGGTTCAGGAAAGCAGAAGATAATTTGGTGAAGAATATATTGAAAACCCAAGAAGGAAATGAGGACATCCAGTTAAGAGATGATTGGAGTATGTAAGAGAAGACCTGCAACAGTCAGGCATGATTGTCAGAAAAGGTAAAGAGTGGCACTGAACGGATGTAGAAAAACTGAAAAAAGTGATGATGAGGAGCATTATATCCCTCTTATAATGTGATCTGATATGAATGACTGTTATCAGGGCTTTAGTACGCTTAACTTTTAATACAGAGGCAGGTCATGATATACTATCCATAGCTTTCACAAATTGCACTTTTGTGCTTATTTTTGTCTGTTGCCTTATTTGCACAAGTGTGGTTTATTTGTGAAAGATCATTTAAAAATAACCAATGTTGCATACTCTATCTGTGACTTAAAAAAAAAAGTAAAACTTCATATACATACCCTCACAGAAATCATAGCTCAAAAAAGGAATATCTTGAATAAGCTGTGGTACTCAATCCTGTATATATAATTTTTCACTAAATTAACCTGCAGTACATGTTGCAATGGCAGATGAAAGTATTGTTCATGTATCTGAATGTTCAGAGTTATTTCAGAGAAGTTGAACTATGTGCATAAACTTTTTTTAATATCTGGATAAGTTAACACATTGTCTAATATAGTAATTCCATTCATTTGGAAAGAAGCATGTTAAATTTATCCTGTTAATGTTACCAGGAAATGCATATCATTACTAATACAAAAGGAATTACTAGATCAGTATGCGTGTGTGGTAAGTTTGTCACTAGACACAATGTGAAAATTTTTACTCAGCCCATCAGTGAGACTAATCAGAAATTCAGAAATATTTTCTACTGTATGGCAGACACATTTAGTTGATTTTTATTTACATCCAATTAATCCCAGTAGTAGTAATCACCAAGTACAGTGCAAAATTGAGATTTATTACTATTTGGATTTTTTGAGGTTTCTGTGTTCTAATCTAGTCTGTGCATTTTTGATTTTTTTCAGGTTTCTGTGTTCTAATCTAGTCTGTTTATAGATAAAAGCATTCTCTAGAGTCTGCTTGCTCCTTGATCTGTTTTAAAGCTTTCATTTAGTGGCTACAGCTAGGAACTGTAATAGTTTCCCCCACCCACCGTCCCTAGAGTTGTGTTGTTCTTATACTTGGTGGCTTTGCAGTTGCCCACCCATACTGTATATTTGATCTGTGACACTCCTCCCAGTCTAGTGTCATTAGTTCATTCAATCTAATAGAGAACATTTGTGAAGGCAACCCACTCAGATTCTTAACCTTGAATTAACTTCTGTTCCAGCTTTCTCCATTTCCACTTTACTGAAGAAAAAAAAAAAATTCTAAGCTTGCTTCCCCACTTTCCTGTAACAAGTCTTGTCCAGATACAGATCCCCCACTTAACTAGGGTTAAACTATTCCTGGCGCCATAACGTCTGCTCTTCAAATTTTCCCTTGCAACTAGCCAGCTTTTTAGTTTTAGCACTCAGATCTGTTTCGCTCAGCACTTGTTCAGAACTCGTTGTAAGCACTAAATAAGCTACAAATTACTACAGCACTCAACTTTCCTCACTTGTCTAGAGGAAAACAGTTATTAGTACTTAATAAATAGGCACTTATCCAGGCATGTCTAAAGGTCAGCTCCCGGTGTTTTCTCCTGTCTACCTGATGAATCTGGGCATCTTGGGACAATGCAGCAATTGCCTCATGTACACAGACAACCTTCTCCTCCTACCACCCAACACTACGACCTGTGAGAGATGCACTTATATAGCCAAACTGGAAGCAAAGCTCTCTTCACCGAAGACTGGACTAGACAGTCAAGAGGAGAAGGTAAACACTTGCACCACACCACACTCATCGCATAGTCCCTCAAAACCTATACCACCATAACACACACAGAGAAGCACAAAACACACACCTACATTCACGGAGGCTCTCAGTAAAAATCTGCCCAAACAACCGAGACCTCCAAACCAGAAATGCAAGCAACCTCCACCCCCCCAACACAACCCAAATGACACATAGCCCACATACTCAGTGTGCCACTCAACTACAGCCCATAAGGCATAACGTACCCAACACTCTAGTCATAGGTGACTCTATAGTCAGGCACACTGATGTTCCACTCACCAGACTAAACAAGGAGAAAGTTACTGTCAGCTGCCTGTCGGGTGCGAGGATCCGCCACATAATGCACGCACTCAGGTCACTCCTCAACAAGTACAAATATGACTCTGTCATTGTCCATGTTAGTGTGAATGACCTGAGACATACCTCCCTGGACTACATGAAAAGAGACATGGAGGAGCTCTCCAATCTTGTAGCCCTGGCAGGTATGACCCTAGCCCTGAGTAGCATCCTGCCATCACCCAGAATGGTACCACAGTACATGGACAAAATGATTGACTTAACCAATTGGCTAAGCTTCTGGTGTCATTCTAAAGGAATCCAGTATCTGTCTGCCTGGGATGACATGATCGACAGACCACGCTGCTTTGCCAGAGATGGCCTGCATCTGTCGCCCTTGGGATTCCGGATACTAGCAAAGGTTCTTGCCACCCCTATAGTGCCTTTTTAGGCAAGGTTCAAATGACAAATTCACCACCGTAACAGGTACAAGCAAGCAAAATCTGAGGGTGATGCTACTCAATGCTAGAAGTCTAAACCTCAAAATGCATTCACTCGAGGCACTCCTTAAAATGGAGAACATCAACATCTGTGCAGTGACAGAGACCTGGTTCAAAGCTCCAGAGAGCACCCCTGCATTACCAAGCTATAATTCATACCACAACTTTTGGCAACCAAACCAGGACCGAAACACTAAAGGTGGAGGCGTGTCCATATTCATTAAGGATATCTACACCTCCAAGCTAGTTGCTCAGCATAATGCATCCGAGATTATCCAAGTTCAACTAACTCTGGGCAAAACTGCAATTCAGATTGTAGCTTGCTACAGACCCCCACCATGCCCCAGGATTCCCACTCCTCTTTTCTTGATACACTGGAAAATATTAAGGTACAACCCAGCATCCTAATAATGGGTGATTTCAACTACCCCACCATTAACTGGGAAAACTACTTGTGTACCAACTCTTTTGCTCAACATTTTCTGGAATTCATCAATTCCAACGGCTTGGATGAACTTATCCACACCCCGACCAGGGGCAGCAATATCCTAGACCTGGTCATCACCAACATGGGTGACTGGTGTTCCACACCAGCGGTCAGCTCCTTGTTGGTCAGATCCAACCACAAGCTAATCACCCTAGACATCCACATCCCGCTCCCACACCCCATTAGGAAAACAGCCGTAAAAAATGTCTCCAAAGCCAACTTCATGCTTCTTAAGACAGAAGTGGCAAACTTCACAACACCCATGCAGATGGACAATGGAGGTACGACCACTGAATCCTACACAAATGCACTTTGTAAGCACTTACACATGTGCATGGATCATGCTATCCCTAACAGAACCAAGATGCTATCCTCCAAAAACAGGAAGACAATCTGGTGGTCTTCTGCCATAAACAAACTCTACAACAGAAGAAAGAAACTGTTGCAAAAAAGTGTAAAATCCCACGATTGGAGGAACTCCCTGGTCAGCCTCAGTAAGAAGCTGAGATCCCTCATAAAATCCTCCAAAGCTAGTTATGAAAACAAAATCATCACTGATTCTAAAGACAACCACAAAGCATTCTATAGCTATGTCAAGAATCTCAATGGCAACACTCAGATCTGCTCTAAGTTACAGCACAATGACACTAAATATACAGAACCAACTGATATTGACAATATCCTGGCGGATAGGTTCAGTGCTAACTTTACCCCCCTCTCACCCCCTAAAGGGCCCATCTTTATAGATGGAATGCAAAGTTCCTGTAATCACAGCTGCACAGGTAAAAACCTCACTCTCCAAAGCCAGGAACACAGAATCTATGGGACCTGACAACATCCCAGGCTGCCTTCTACATGAACTACAGAATGAATTGGCACCCCACCTAAGTACCATGTTCAATCATAGCCTCACCTCAGGCTTTGTGCCCATTGAATGGTGCACTGCGACAGTTATCCCACTCCACAAAGGGGAGGGGCCACAACAGACCCCAGGAACTACTGCCCCGTTAGCCTGACGAGCCTGGTCTGCAAGGCCATGGAATGTATCACCATGGAACTCATAATCAAAGACATTGGAGATCTCCAAACTCTGGACCCCACACAATTTGGGTTTGTAAAAGGCAGATCCTGTCTCCTAAACCTGATAGAGTTCTTTGAAGCAGTCACCAAAGCCATAGATGAGGGAAAGGTGGTTCACACAGCCTATCTAGATCTCGCCAAGGCATTCAACACCACCCCCCACTCTGGAATTATAGATAATCTCACTAAACTAGGTATAAATCCCTATGTCACAAGATGGGTTGCCAACTGGCTTACTGACAAAACCCACACTGTGAAAGTAGCAGACTCCAAATCAGACTTCAGACCAGTGACAATTGGAGTACCACAGGGTTCAGTCCTGGGTCCTCTCCTGTTTGGTATCTACTTCTTTGAAGCACAGGCTAACACAGAAGGTTTTTGGTTAACTAAATTTGCAGATGACTGCAAATTAGGAGACATAATTGAAACTCCTAACGATGTGGACATCCTACAAAAGGGCCTCACTGAGACAGATGCCTGGTGTCAAAGCCATGGTCTCAAGCTCAATGCCAAAAAGTGCATTGTCATCCCCTTTGGTAAAAACTCTGTACCCATGAACTACCACATAGGCGGTAGTCTACTTAACACCGAAAGTGTGATAAGAGACCTTGGGACACAGGTGGACAGTGGTCTCTCTTTTGATAATCACATTGTCACAGTGGTCAGGAAATCCTTCTACATGGCACACCTCATCACAAAAGGTTTCTCATCCAGAAAAAAAGAGGTCATTGTTCTCCTCTACTCATCACTCATTAGACCCATTATAGAGTACAATGCCCCTTTTGGTATGTATCTCACAAGACATCTACAACAACTGGAAAGGCTGCAGAAGTACCTCACAAAGAGGATTACTGGCCTCAAACAGATGCCCTATGCAGACTGACTAAAAAAACTCCAGCTTTACTCTGTCGCATATCGCCTACTCAGAGGCGATCTCTGCCTAACATACAAAGCTATGTCAAACCCAGAGCTGTTGGGCATGCTCCATTTAAAGAAATCCCAATCCCTCCGAGCTACACGCTCTAGGGACCTAAACCTTGTCACCACAATAAACAAAACATGCTGGAGGGATAGATTCCTGTCCCAGAGACTTCCCATACTCTGGAACAGACTACCTATCCATGTCAAACAGAGCTCCTCACTAGCACTCTTCAAGAAAAATCTTGATGATTGGATGGGTAATAAGAAATTCACCCCGGGGATCACTTCTGTGGTTCTGCTTGACAGGGGCACAGGAAAATAATTTTCTTGGGTGACGAAAGCCAGGGTACCTTTATGGCTAGGCTTGTACAGGCCCTAGGGCCAATAACCTAGTACCTAATTATGAACCTATAATAGATGCAACTTCCAGTATGTTTTCATGAAATTGTGTTGCTTGTATAACCTTGAAGAGAAAGAGAGAAAATCTGGACCAAACCAATTATCTTGGTTCATTGATTTTGAAAATCAAACATTTTGTGTAATAAGATTTCTGCATCTGCTATCCGAGTGCCAAACAAAAATATCTTTTACTTGAAAAAAAATTAAATGGTTTAACAGTCAACCAGAGGTAAATGTATTTGCCATGAGACAAACCTAAGTATCTACTCCCACTGTTGGAGGTGTTAGCTATACTGAGGTAAAACTACCTAACCTGGGGATAGAATAATAATGATTGAGTTCAAAACCATCTACTTGAAGCAAATTCATAATTTACAACATTTCTGCTCCACTGGTTTGTACACATCATTCAAACAATAGTAATGACAGTTAAATTGCAGATAACATTGGAACTGTATAAAAACTGAGGCATCTTAGAAATGCAGTTTGCACCCAGGTAGGCAGGAGACAATAACATCAGCAAGGAACCTACTAAAGCCAGCCACTATTTTAAATATCTAGAAGCTTGACTAAACTAAACTCTCACCCTGCAATATGATATCAACCTAACAAAATCAATCTTTGCCTGACAGCAGTTCTGGGGAAAAATATCCAACTTTATGTACCCAGAAATAGAATGGCCATTGTCAAAGGCATCCTGAAAGCACATCTTGATTATGCCATAGCTTCAAAGAAACCGGTCTGTTGAATTAAGCTTTTATGAAGTCTTGAAGTAGTTTCAATAAACTACATTTTTTCACGGCTCACTTGTTGCTGGCTTAGTTTATTTTCTATGTTTTCGTTTTTTGCCGCGCAACTTCCTACGTGCAGGGGAATTTTATTTTGATAGCTTCAAAGAAAACAATACATCTCCAAACCACTACTAACAGCATTAGATACACAACTCAAGGCTTCCTCAAAAAGAAAAAAAAACTGCACATTTACAGAGAAAAGCAAATTGGCTACCAGTAAAACAGAGATGCACTGTATTAATACCATCACTTACTCACACAAACTCTTGAACTTCATCTCCTTTCCCTGTTTTGCTAGTAGACTGACCAAAGCAGTACGCATTTACAACCCAAGATCCCAGCCCCATTCTGACCCCTTGGGGGGGGAGCCATAACATGGATCACAACTTCTCTACTATGACCACCCCACCACACACCACACCCATATCTGGGAATCCCTGTCCTGTTTTGTATATTTCCCTGCATAGCTTTGACAGTTTTAGTTGGGTAAACTGCCTGTAAATGCTTCTGCAAAAGCAGCATCACATAATCACCAAATTCCTATTTCCTGTTGGATCACCAGTTTTCCATAGAAAAATAAGCATATTTATAATTAATACACAATAAGAGAAATAATCCCTCTCTTCTTATTATCCACTTCTACTTGCCACCTGTTGTGTTTCTTACTGTTTTTCCTACTTCTATCATCCCTAATGTACATTGCGAGTTTGTGTGTGTGTGATAGATACATATACACATTCACAAAGAAACAGCCTCAGTGCATGAAAAATGAAAAACATTGTTTTCTGCAGGTGGTCAAGCCCCCCTGCGCAAACCACCTGTTAATTATATATACCAAGTCTGAGACTGCACAAAGACAGGGTAAGAGCAAATTCCCCAAGCCTGTGAATTGTGTGATCTTTGACACCTGTCAACCAACTACTTTGTCATAAATGGTCAGCTAAACAGCTGTTGACCAAATACACACTTGTTCCTTGCAGGGAACGCATGTATATGTATGCATGTATGAGTTTAATTTTAAGCTACTACTGTAACACTTATGTCTTGTATAACTTTTATAGTTACAGAGACCATTAAGAGGTTGGCTTCTAATAAATTTTCTCGTTTATTCAACTGTTGATCGATACATCAATTTAACTTACTGATTACTGCAGGTAAGCTTTCATTGTTGTTGACTCTGTTCTGTATCATATTTTATTGTATTATTGGCCCTGTATTGTTTTTCCTGGGTTAGACTTGAAAATGGTCTATTAGGATTGGTGTTCAACTCTGGTTTGTAAACACAAGTAACATGAAAAGTTTAGTCTAGTATCTTTTGCATGGAATATCTGAGACTGATTCTTTAGTGGAAGGACCCAGAGTGAGGAGTACCTTTAATCTGCCATTGAATCCTACATTACACATTTTTAACGTTTTGTTTGAGAACCAGTTCAAGAATGTTTGAATCAACAAAGAGTTTCCAGTCTCCCTCGGGGGGGGATGACTACTCTACACAATTTGGCTTCTAGTAACGATCTACATGTTATGAAAGCCGATAAGGGGAGTACAATAGTGGTTATGAAGTCATCTGATTACAGTCAGACTATTTCTGAACTGTTAAGGAATGAAAAATGTTACAAATCAGTTACAGTTGAGTACATTAATAGATGCTTCTTGAAAGTGGACACTACTTTATTTGATTTGTTTAGTCAAGGGGGTTTAGATTACTCCACCTACAGATATCTACAGGTGGAGTATCCTAAATTGTCTGTGCTGTTCGCAATTCCAGAGGTTCACAAGGATCGAGTTACTCCCCCGTTCAGGCCTATAGTGTCAGCTGCTTTTTCCAAGACAAAACCTATTTCCATCTGGTTGGAGGAGATTCTGAATCCAATTGTCCAGAGTTTGAAGATTTATCTATGTGACTTGGCATTTATTGGAACTGTTGGGTTGTTTTACAGTTCCTGATTCACCTTTTGTTTTTGCATCACTTGATGTGACCTCTGTTTACAACAGTATTGATCAGGAGGTCAGACTGGAATATCTAAGAGATTACTTGAGTGGTCGCACTACTTTTGATAATGACAAGATTAACACTATTTGTGTTTTGATGGAGAGAGTGCTTGACAATTTTTTTAGATTTGGCAATTGTTTTTTTCAACAGATTTTGGGAATAGCATGGGGTCTAGAGTAGCTCCTGAATTTGCCAGTTTGATTATGGCCATGTGAGAGCTTAAATATCTTATTCAGCATCCTTTGGCTGTTAATATTTTGTTTTACTGACGTTATATAGATGCTTTGTTTTTTCTTTGGAAGGGTGTTATACAGCGTTTTATCTTTTGTTTTTTATTTTACATTTGTTAACCAGGATAGTCCAACTGGGCGAGGTCCATTTACAGTGGAGGCCTGGGGAGAAAAGCTCCACATTAGTTAATAAAAGAAGCAAAAATTTATAATACAGAAATATATCACAAAAAGCAAAATTTGTAATGCAGAAATATATCACACAGAAAATACATATATACTTTGGGTGTGTTACTAGCAAACTTATTTCACATGAAAAGTTATGCTAAATTGGCAATCAACAGAAGAGATTTCAAGACTGTAGCATGCTTACAGTAGGTAAAAGTGGGAAGGAAGGTAACAGAAGTAGGAAAAGACAGGAGAAAAATTATGTAATACATGGACATAGCCAGGAATTCATAAGGTGTGACTTGAGTTTTTGAACTGTGTGAAATTCAATACAGAAGTAACAGAAGTGGGGAGGTTATTCCAGTTTCTCGCTATGGTGTGGGAGAATAATGCTTTCCCTGCAGTGTTGTTAGCCCTAGTGAAAGAGAGGGATTTGTCGGTAGAGCAGAGAGGATGATTTGCTATGTATTGAGTCACTAGTTGACTTAGTGCTGGAGTTTTGTCAGGATTTCTTAGAATGTTG
Source organism: Protopterus annectens (assembly GCF_019279795.1). Taxonomy (NCBI): domain Eukaryota; kingdom Metazoa; phylum Chordata; order Ceratodontiformes; family Protopteridae; genus Protopterus; species Protopterus annectens. Next base: position 381,000,448 of record NC_056745.1, on the reverse strand, counting down.
TATGCAATAACTAGTTGGTGGTAACTAAGTAATTGTGGAAGTTCTAGCCATTGTATCTCCCTTAGAGCCAGACAGTGATGGGTTCTGAAGGTGGAGTTGTTAGCAAACTTGGCACATTTATTGTAACATGACTCAAGTTTGTCAAGGTCAAGTTTTCTGACCTGGGTCAGGATTGGTGCTGCATACATTTATTTATTTATTTATTTTTAGTTTGATGACCTGGGAAGTCCACTGGGCCCAGGGAGCCCATTTTCAGTGGAGGCCTGGGGAGAAAAGCTACACAGTACAAGAATACAAAATATTACAGATATATTATAGACAACCTATCTTCAAATTTAAATATCAAAAAGATATGTCGAAAGAAAGAAAAAAACATTGTATGAAAATTCGCTTAGAACAAAAAAAATATCAGGGTAAGCCAGTAATTGAGCTTGACCTCTATTTATAGTAACCAAGACAATGGGAATAGAGTGGACAGTAGGTGACTTTGGGCTAAGGTGACCCGTGCCTGATCTGATAGTAAGTTTTTGTGTCTATATAGGGTTCCCATTTTTTTTATGTACCTTTTTGATGGTTTGAGAAATATGGACATCAAAGTGAAGATTCTTGTCTATTTCTACACCGAGGAGTTTAGTATGGGCAGAAGGAGAAATGATAGTACCATTTCTGGAAGTGATAGAAAAGTAAAGAAGAGAGATTTTACATTTGTTGGGGGTGAGTAGGAGTAATTTAGTCTCGCTGGGATTTAATATAAGTTGGATATCAGTAATCCATCTTTCCACAGAACTAAAGGATTCTTGGGTGAGTTGTTGTAAAGTGGTAAGAGATGGGGCTGAACAGATTAGGGTCGAATCATCTGCGTACTGTATAAGTGTGGCATGCTGGGTGGAGGTGTGCAAATTGTTTGTGAAGATAGAGAAAAGAAGCGGGCCCAGTATTGAGCCTTGTGGTACAACTATGGTAGATGGAAGTAGAAGAGATAGTACACCTTGTCACTCGATGGATTGTTGCCTGTCAGATAGTTTTTGAACCATGCAATAGTCGAAGGGGCAAAAGACAGGGAGGTTAGAGTATCTAATAGTATGGAATGTGAGACCATGTTGAATGCTTTGGAGAGATCTAAGAATATAGCAGATACAAATTTATTGTTATTTCTTTGTTGATTAATCAGATTAGTGAAAGAGAGAAGGGCGGTGGTTGTACTGTGGTGTGGGCGGAAGCAGTGTTGGGTGGTGGAGAGGAGATTATGCATATTCAGGAAATGCATAACTTGAGAGTGCATGCATTTCTCAAGTAGCTTAGATAAGGGAGACAGAATGGCAATGGGGCGGTAATTTGAGAAGTCCTAGGAGGTGCTACCTTTATGCAGTGTAATAATATATGAGACTTTCCACATTTGAGGGATATAGGTTTCTTGTATGGAGCGGTTGATAAGGATTGAGACAGGGTAGGATAAGGATTCAGTGGCTATTTTTAAGACGTTAGCAGATATACCATTGGCTGCAAGGGTGGTGGGTTTCTGTTTTAAGAGGGTTTTTTAATTATAAAGGTGAGAGCAGGTGAGAGAGTAAAGGAAGGTATATTATCCGTGCTTATGGTTGGCATAGATGTATAGTTAACTATTTGAACGACACTGTTGATTTTTTAAGTTTACTTTTGAGTTTCTGGAGACAGTATAGATTTCTTGGATGTTCATTTAGCCTTTGACTTAAGTCAAGGGGTGTTTTCTAGCCATATTTTCAGGAAATCAACCTCTGTTAATACCTGCACAAGGACAGTTTGCATATGGCATATGTGACAAATGAAGAGAGAGTATTCTCAAAAAAAAAAAAAGTCTGACTGGCAAAAAAAAATTTAGTTATCTTTAGCTGCTAAAAATAAAAGCTACAGCAGCCCTAGTCTCCACTAAGAAGTAAAAGAAAATGCATGCCCTCCCCCAAAAGTGTATGTATTATGACTGTGATCATTTTGAAGGTAGCTTAAAAAAAAGACTGAAAGTATATTTTATACTAAAGAGAACTAAACAGGCTGGTAAACTCCCTCATCCACAGTTCCACCTTGTTGTGTGATGATAAGGAAAATCTGCCTGATATAAATAACCACAAACTACATGTTTCTTTTTACAAAGGAGAGCACTGTCCTCAAATTAAACTGTCAATTTTTTAACACCTTTATTGAATTATCACTTAAAACGTGGGAAACATACATTTATATAAGAGAAACAAACCTTGTTAACACATTCCCAGTTACAAACGTTGTACATCACATATACTGTTTTATACAATTATCGTAAATCCAGCATTACATACATTGATCAATTCATTCTGTTCCTTAAACTTCACTCCTCCTCCAAAACATTCTCCATGTATTATTTCCACAATTTACATTTTTTTCTTTGTAATTTGCTCCTATCTTTTTCTAAAGTTCATTTATCTCTGTTAAAATATTCACTACTCCAAGTACAGCTGGTTTAGACTTTGATTTCCCGTTTTCTAGTAACTGCTTTTTTGGTAGCCACAAGAATTAAACTTAACAAGGCCTTTCTTTGTCTAGGCAATCCAGATCTTGTATTCCAACTCAAAAAAATAATTTCTTTAGTTACACCTATTTGCTTAGCCAATATTTCTTAGTGTACTCTGTAGGGAATTTTTAAAGTCTGCCAATTCATTACACTCCCACAACATTTGGTGTGATGTTGTCAGTCTTGCCTTTATTCTCACTGATGGGGTCGGATCAGATCCTTCGGATTTGTCTTGGCCATTTCAAAAGCTCAAGGCCTTCATCAAAGCTTGTGGGCATTTTTCCTTACCCATAATGCAACTCCCTAACTTTCCCCAGATCTCATTTGCTGCTCTGCAAAGGTTCTGAAGCAAGCTCGGGGCTAAGTGCTTTCAGTTTCAATACTTGTCTTGTTAACTCTATTACAGTTTATTATAGTTTATTGTACTTTATATATAAAATTTCCTTACCCTTTTTTCTGTAATTTAGAGTGAGTGTTAGCCCTTTTCTTTTCCCCATTAGTGTCCATTTCAGTTACAGGGCATGTAACTAAAGTCCATTTAAGTTAGAAGATGCTTACCTCTCCTTTTATATCCCTTCCTTCTTTACTGTCCTTTTTTAGTTATAGGGCAATTTCCTGAAAAAAAAACATTTTTTTCCCTAGCTTTTCAAAGTTTTTTCTCTGCCCATTTAAATTAGAGGACTTTCTGGTATGCTTGTGTGGGTGTGTATTTCTTCCCTTTACTCTTAGTTGTTTAAAATGTTGCAAAAACAGGAAGGGAAATCTGATTCACACACTTCGTGTGTGTATTACTTGGGGCCTCTTCACCTCCAAGAGTTGTGCTCCATATGCCATGGTTTCAACCAGAGTGCTCTTATGGAGTGCAAAAATAAGCTTATTTTGAAGGGACTGTTGAAAACTCTCTTCGCTGAAGCTATAACAACTGAGTCCACCACCAAATCTGACAAGTCTGAGAAATATCAAAAAATGTACTTCTTCAGCACTGAAGTCCTCTTTGGAGCCAAGGCAGAAAGCTCCTAGACTGATTATTCCAGCAGAACCCTTGGAGCAGACAGTCATTGCTGGATCCAAGACTCAATCAGAGCAGTTGGAATCCTCAGCTCTGACATCTTCTGGCTCCCACAGAATTCAGATATCGGAGCCATTCACCTTCATTGGAACCAATACCTTCCCAGCTGCCATCACCCTTTTTGACAAAGTCAAAATCTCTTACCCTTTCTACTCAGTACACCAGGAGTTTGTCTGAAGATGTGGATAGGGTAGTGCAGAAGCTGCTAAAGACACTGGCTCTGGCCAAGCTGTTATTGGATCTGAACCCAAATGATTTGGATCAGAAACAGTCCTCCCCTTCGATGCCTGCTCCTCCTCCAGTCTGTCCCATGGTTTCGGAGCCTGAAGATTCCAACACCCAACTTGTCTGTAAAGGATCCGGGACCCCATAGGTTCTTCATATCCGATGTCTGCCCTGAGCATTACTGCCCAGTCTGAGCAGGAGAACTCTGGGAGCCAACATGCTCCGGTCAGGTCCCCAGAGCCAGTTTGGATCTCTCTGGATCTGACCCAGACTCTGGGGGCTTCTGCAAAGGTGAGTTTGACTCCTACCTTTGCTTTGGAGCTTCTGTCTCCTGCACTGGAGATTCCTTCGGCCCCAATCACCCTTTTGTCTGATCCAGAGTATTCTTCGGAGCAGGGGCAGACTGCCTTTGAAGTCATGAGGAGGGTTTTGACTCTGTCCTAGTCTAAGACACAGCCTTTCCTGGATCTTCCTCCCAGTTCTGCACAGGTGTCTTTGTCTTTTCACATACCCTCTCCACAGGACCACAGAGACCCCAGGCCTCAGGATGTCCAACAGGGGACACTCCCCCTCTTCTGAAACCTCCCCAGAATGTCCCACAGAGGAGGTTACTCAGAAGAGGACATGCAAGAGGAAGCATCTTGACTCCCCAGAGGAGTCTATCACATCTGAGACTGACCACAATGAGGCAGAAGAGTCCCCATGGTCACCTCCTGAAGATTCTGCTTTGGAGACATCCTGGAAATTTTAAAGCAGAGAGATGACTGGCAGTCCACAACCCCTTCAGCTGAGGATTCTGTATACCTAAAGTCTTTCAGGTGTCACCCTTCATCCTCTTGTGTGACCCCCTCCTTCTGATGAGCTTATTGAATTAATCTGTCGGAAGGCTTGGGGGACCTTGGATTCTAAAGAACCTACTCCTAAGAGGCCAAATAAGTACATTACTGCCCTAAAGGACAAGCCATTCTTAACAAAAGGTGTAGGAGTTGATGCCATGGTCGTGGCAGCGGCCACTAAAATGGAACTATGTGAGACCAGTTCCTCTGTCCATCCTCCAAATAAGGATTCCAGGACAATGCACCATGGGAAGTGCATCTTTTCATCAGTGACATTTGCTTTGCTGTCTCTGAACTTTACATAGGGACCTGTTGAAGGAACTTTCAGACTCCCTCCAGGGAGCTGTAGCTGACGCGGTGACAGATAAAGTCAATGCTCAGCTCGCTACCCTCAATTCAGTAGTAAACTCTTCCATGAGGCTTACATCTTGTATAGCAGATGGAGTGAGTAGGGCAGCGGTTTCAGGCAAGTCTCTCAGGAGACAGGCCTGGATGCATTGCATCTTTGTAATTTCGCTGAGCCCTTCAACTCTTCCTTCATTAATGCCCCTTTTGATGGCTCTTCTCTTTTTGGGCCTAAAGTAAAAGAGATGCTTACCAGGTGTGAACAGGAGGTCAAGACCTTGTCTGCCATTGGAGTGCATTTTTTTACACCTGCCAGACCCTTTCCCAAAGGTCAGAGAGGTAGTGGCAAGATGTGGTTCAGAAAATCACAAAGGTCTTTCCAGGACATACAGGGTGAAAGTTTCCCTAGAGGCAGAGGAGGGAACAGTAATGGAAGATACCACCCTCACAGCAGGGGAGGCCCACAGAATTAGGGATCCAGAGAATCTTTCTTTGTTAGACCCTTTCAATGCTCCTGAAGGAGTGTTCAATTTCTCACCTCTGGAAACAGTCAGGGGGCGATTCACTGCACAGCAAAACCTGGCAAAGGCTAACAAAAGACAGATGGGTACAGAGCATAATATCCAGAGGGTATGTCATTCCCTCCTCCTTCCCCACTCCCATAAACAAGTCAGTTCCAGTTGTTCCACCCAGTCAGAAGGACCAAGCAACATTAGAAATTCAAAAGTTGCTAAGAAAAAAAGAGTCATTCAAGATGTCCCCATAGACCAGAGAGGATCCGGAACTTAGTCAAGATTATTTTTAGTTCCAAAGAAAACAGGGGACTGGAGAACCATCTTGGATCTTAACAATCTGAACAAATCTGTCAAAAAGACCAAGTTCTGCATGTGACACTGCAATCAATGCTTCCTTTCCTGGAAAAAGACAAGTAGATGTGCTCTATAGACCTTCAAAATGCGTACTACCACATACAAATGGAAAGGCGATCCAGAAGGTACTTGCTCTTCTGGCTAGGAGCCAGCCACTTCTAGTTTTGAGCTCTGCCCTTTGGTCTCACTGCAGCCTCCAGACTGTTCACCAAATGTATAGCAGTAATGGCAGCTCACCTGAGACACTGAGGATTCCGGGTGTTTCTGTGTCTGGACAACTGGCTCATAACTGCCTTGACCAGGCATCTTCTGCTACAAGCCAGGGACTATACTCTACAACTCTGTTCCTCCCTAGGAATTACCATAAATTACGAAAAATCTGCTCTAGATCCATGTCAGAGCTTGGTATTCATAGGAACATAGGAAAACACAACAATGATAGCAAAACTTCCACAAGACAGAATCAACTACCTTCGACATTATGTAAGACTGTTGAGCAGAAGAAACAGGCTTCTGCCAAACTAGTTCTACAAGTACTGGGCAAGATGGCTGCTTCAATTGTTTTCATTCCCCTAGCTCTTCTCCACATGAGAATTTTTCAGTGGTTACTATCGCAGTGGTCAGTTCTAGAAATTCCAATGATGCACAAGATCATGACAACCAATTCCTGAAAAAGGATCTCCGGTGGTGGATTAACTCTCTGTTAGTATCGCAAGGCTGTCACTTCATTCCCCCTCAACCCATAGCCATGGTGACCACAGATGCTTCCCAGAAAGGGTGGGGGGCATTATCTAGAGAAGACAGTTCAAGGCATCTGGCAACAACATGAGGCTCATTTGCACATAAACGTTTTGGAGATGAGGGTGGTGCTTTTGGCGTTGCAAGTATTTCAAGACTCCCCTCCCTCTGGGAATGATAGCAGTCCAGTCAGACATATCTGTGGTCTGGTAGATAAACAAACAGGGAGGGGCATATCTTACTCCATTTGTCGAGAAGCCCCGAAGACCTGGCAGTGGGCAACAGCTTGCAACTGCTTTCTGACAGCAATGCACATCCTGGAGAAATCTAACATAATTGCAGACAAATTGAGCAGAGCCATTTTATGACCGCACGAGTGGTCCCTCAATTAGAAAGTTATGGAACAGATCTTCCAAAAATGGGGCCAGCCTTGCTGTGATCTATGCATTGCCCACCAGTGCCAAATTCAGCAACTACTTTTCCCTGATCCCTCTTGTGAGGGAGTCACCAAGTGATGCACTTGTTCACAATTGGCCCCCCGGACTTCTTTATGCTTTTCCACCAATCCTGATTCCCAAATTTTTGCCGAAAGGACGTTTGTTGGAGATGACAATAATCCTAATTTCCCCCTATTGGCATCACCAAATCTGGTTCCCCTTTCTTCAGCCTTATGTGTGGGATGATCCATGTATTTTGGACCTTCTGACTCAAGTGTTAGAAATGGTTCATCCCAGTCTGGACAATCTCAAACAGCTTGGCTGCTCCAGTTCCTCTGATTGCCAGGTTTCCTCTCCAGTTAAACTTATTTTGTTATCTTCCCATAAATCATCTACATGAAATTTTTACAAAAGTAAATGGAAGAGATTTGTGGCTTGGGCCAGCAGTAGCCCTTTACTGAGCCCATTCATTCTATTGTAGAATTTTTGGAAAAACTTTTCAACGAAGATGCTGTGCAGCTACCATTAGAGTTCAGTTAGCAGCATTTTTAAATTTTCATATAGGAGAGAATGGTTCTGGAATCATGTCACACAGACTTTGTAAGGCATTCCTGAAAGGTACTACAATGATAAGACCTCCATACAAAAACCCTTCACCATTTTGGGACCTGAATTTAGTCCTGAACACCATACCCAACACGCTAGTAATAGGAGACTCTATAGTAAGGCACACAGATGTTCCACTCACCAGGCTGAACAAGGAGAAGGTTACTGTCAGCTGCCTGCTGGGTGCTAGGATCTGCCACATAACACCGGCACCTAAGTCACTCCAGAACAAGTACAAGTATGATGCTTTCATTGTACTTGGTGTGAATGATCTAAGACGTACCTCCCAGGACTACATGAAAAGAGACATTGAGGAGCTCTCTGATCATGTAGCCCAAGCTGGTATGATCCTGACCTTGAGCAGCATACTACCTTCACCTAGAATGATACCACAATACAAAGACAAAATGATAAATTTCAACAATTGGCTAAGCTTCTGTTGTCCTTCTAAGGGGATCCAGTGTCTATCTGCTTGGGATGATGTGATAGACAAGCCTCGCTGTTTCGCCAGAGATGGTTTGCACCTGTAACCCCTAGGCTTTCAAATACTGGCCAAGGCTCTTGCTGTCCCCATAGTGCCTTTTTTAGGCAAGGCTCAAAGGACAAACCAACCACCGTAACCAGCACAGGTAACCAAAAACTAAGAGTAATGCTACTCAACGCCAGAAGTCTCAACCTCAAAATGCGCACACTCGAGGCACTCCTCAGTATGAAGAAAATCGATGGTTGTGCAGTGACGGAAACCTGGTTTAAGGCTCCAGAGAGCACCCCAGCACTATCAGGTTACAATTCATATCATACCTTCTGGCCTCAGTTACCGGATCACAGTACAAAGGGCAGAGGTGTATCCATATTCATCAAGGATACCCACATCTCCAGGTTAGTGGAACAGCATGATGCCCCAGAGATCATCCATGCACAACTATCAGCAGGCAAAACCACATTTCAAGTCGTAGCCTGTTATAGATCACCCACCATGTCCCAAGATGCTCACTCAGCATTCCTTGAGGCATTAGAAAATATAAAGGTCCTACCCAACACCATAATTTTGGGTGATTTCAACTAACCTGGTATAGACTGGGCGAACTACCAAAGTTCTAACTCCTATGCCCAGCGGTTCATAGAATTTATAAATTCAAATGCCCTTGAACAACTGGCATGTTTTCCCACCAGAGGGGACAACATATTGGATTTAGTCATCACAAATATGGGCGCCCATTGTACCACACCCGTTATCACTCCCTCTCTGGTCAGATCTTTCCACAAACTGAAAACCCTGGATGTCCTCACCCCTCCACCTCCCCCAGTCAAAGAAACCACCATAAAAAACCTTTCCAAAGCAAACTTCAGACTACTTGCATCAGAAGTGGAAAGCTTCACTATTCCCTTGCAGAAGGATAATGATATCCAGGATGCAGAATCCTACACCAAGGCACTTTATATACATCTTCAGGATTGCATGGACCATGCTATCCCAAATAAAACCAAGATTCCTTCCTCAAGCAAGAAGAAACCAGTCTGGTGGACCTCGGCCATAAGCAAACTATACAATAAAAGGAGGAAACTTATACAAAAAAAGGCCAAATCTCAAGTAGAAAAATCATCCCTGATCAGCATTAGTAAGAAATTGAGGGCCCTCATCAAGTCAACTAAAGCCAATTTTGAAAAGAAAGTTGCCAAGGATGCCAAGGATAACCATAAGGCCTTCTATGGTTACATCAAAAACCTAAATGGCAATGCTCAGGTCTGTCCTGAGCTAGTACAAAATGGAACAAAATACACTGGCCCCACTGGCATTGCCAACATCTTGGCTGATAGGTTCAGTGCAAATCCCCCCCCCCCCACACCACCTACAGGGCCTATTACTATTCCAGGGGATTGTGTAACTCCAATTATTACTGATATGTTGGTTAATAAGGCTCTATCTAAAGCTAAAAACTCTGCCTCCATGGGACCAGATGGTGTCCTGGGCTGTGTCATACGTGAGCTCCAAAATGAATTAACCCCGCATCTGAATACCCTGTTCAGTCTCAGCCTCTCAACAGGATATGTGCCCATAGAATGGTGCACAGCAACGGCAGTTCCACTGCACAAGGGTGGGCCCACAACCGACCTTGGGAACTACCGACCAATAAGCCTGACCAGTCTGATCTGTAAGGCAATTGAGCGAATCATTATGGAACTCATAAATGGAGAGACTGGGAACCTCCAAACACTTGACCCCACACAGTTCGGCTTCATCAAGGGCAGATCATGCCTCCTGAACCTGGTGGACTTCTTTGAGACAGTTACTCAGGCTATAGATAAGGGAAAGGAGGTACACATGGCTTACCTTGACCTTGCTAAAGCATTTGAACCATTCCCCATTCGGGTATTATTGATAAACTCACCAACCTGGGCATATACCCTTACGTCACAAGATGGATTGCAAACTGGCTCTCAGACAGATCCCACAAAGTAAGAGTAGCAGGATCTATGTCCGAATCCAGACCAGTAATGAGCGGTGTGCCTCAGGTCTCTGTCCTGGGGTCCCTCCTGTTTGGCATATACTTCTCAGAAGTACAGGCAAACACTGAAGGGCTGTGGCTGACCAAGTTTGCGGACGACTGCAAACTGGGTGCTATAATAGAGTCTCCGGCTGACATGGATATCCTCCAGAAGGGCCTTAATGAGACTGATGCATGGTATCAAAGCCATGGTCTCAATGTAAATGCTAAAAAATGCATAGTAATCCCCTTTGGAAAAAACAGAGTACCCGCAAACTACCACATAGGAGGTAACCCCCTGAAATCTGGAAAAGTAATAAGGGATCTAGGGACCCAAGTGGATAGTCAGCTTTCCTTTGATAACCATGTGGCCAAGGTGGTTAGAAAATCCTTCTATGTGACCCATCTGATCACAAAAGGGTTTGCATCAAGATCTAAGGATGTAGTGGTGCCCCTCTACTCTTCCCTCATCAGACACATTATTGAGTACAACGCACCAATTGTAATGTACCTGGATAGCATCTCCAGCAGCTGGATAGACCACAGAGGTACCTCACTAAGAGGATTACTTGCCTCAAACAGTTGCCCTACGCAGCACAATTGAAAAAACTAAGGCTTTTCTCTGTTGCATACCGCTTTCTCAGAGACGATCTCTGTCTAACATACAGAACCATGTCCAACCCAGAACTGTTGAACATGTTCCATCTTAGCAAAACCAAATCTACTCGAGCTACATGCTCTAGGGATATAAACCTCAGCATAACAATGAATAGAACATGCTGGAGGTATAGATTCCCTTTGCAAAGACTTCCCTTGCTATGGAACAAGGTCCCGATCTACATAAGACAGAGTCCCTCACTATCACTCTTCGAGAGGAACCTTGACGAGTGGATGGGTAACAGAAAGTTCACACCAGGGATCATACCAACAGCTCTACTAGATAGGGGCCAAGGGTACTAGCTGCTAGATCAAGGGCATAGGGAACTAACCAAAGGGGCGGTGAATACCGCAAAATGTGGCTGGGCTAATATATGTCTTCGGGCAGATAGCCCAGTACCTACCTATGAACCTATCTGTCCTCCCTTTGAACCATCTGCTACCTGTGAATTGAAGTATCTCTCCTGGAAAACACTCCTCTTAGTGGTTATTACTTCTGCAAGGAGAGTTTCAGAATTACAAGCTTTGTCTGCCAAGCCATCATACCTAATATTTCATAAGGACAGAGTTTCTTTATGCACTAATCCCTCATTTCTACTCAAGGTTGTATCGGAAAGTAACCTCAATCTGTCTGTTCAGCTGCCAGTTTTCTTCCCAAACTTCCAAAATAAAAGGGAATATTCACTGTCTCTTCTGGACGTTCATAGACAATTATGTTTCTACTTAACACAGAACTTCAGAAATCAGGAAGTCAGATCAGCGCTTCATTTCTTATTCTGATATTAAAAAAGGCCAACTAGTGCATAAAGTTACCTTATCCAAATGACTTTCACAGTGTATATCCTTCATTTACAATTCTAAGGACAAATCTCTTTCTAACTCTGTTAAAGCTCATTCTACTAGGTTGGTAGCCATTTCTGCAGTCTTTCAAGTGAGGTTACCTTTAGATAATATCTGTGCTGCAGCGACATGGGCAAAACTTCATACCTTTTATTACTTATTACAAAGTGGATTTGGCCTCGGGCAATAGAGCACCTTTTGGTTCTATGGTTCTGAGGAATATTCTCCAATGAGCCACCCAAGAATCAGGTACCTTGGGACACAGTCCCATCAGTGAGAATCACATAAAGAAGTTATGTACTTACCATAATGTTCCATGTGTGTTGTCCATCTTGACCTTTATTCTCATAACCCACCCTCCATACCCTCTGCCTAAACTCCTGGGAGTCTGAGTAATACTAATTGGATATTACAGGACTTGGAAATACTGTTTTATTTAATACCAGAGCTGTCTGGGACAAACAATATCTGAGGAAGTTAGGGAGTTGCATTATGGATAAGGAAAATGCCCACAAGCCTTGCTGAAGGTCTTGAGCTTTTGAAAGGACCAAGACGGATCCAACCCCATCAGTGAAAATAACAGTCGAGATGGACAGCACACACACAAAGTTATGGTAAGTGTAACTTCTTTTTCCCAATTACATTTTTGTTCCCCATCACACATCCAACATTTGCCATCTGCTTGAGTAAAAATTCTTTAAAGTCTGCTTGGTGTATAAAATATCTATTCAAACACTTCCAAGCAAAACATCCTAAATGTTCTATGCTTTGTGGTATATTTTGGGATTGCTTCCTTGTGAACTGCTTATACAGTCTCTCTTCCCAGTCTTTTTTAACCTCCTCTGATTGAATCTTTTTTTTTCAGAAATTTCTTTATTGCAGTTTTTAAGGTTACAACATGAGACATTTTACAACAAAAAACACATACAACAAACCATAACAACCTATATACAATATATACAAAGACGTCACTTCAAGAATCCAATTTTTTTTGTACTAACCACTTATTCTGCAGTGATAAGAAGAAAAATAAAACAGTAACCATTAGCTATTTAGGGGGATATTACACATATGATGGAAAGATAAAGATTTATAGAATGACAATGATAATAAGGTTCTAAATATATCATTATTGACTTTCTTACATATATTGAATATTTCATTTCTAAAATTAATATTTTTACTTCTTGAGAATGAAATCTAATAGGTATTCCCAATACTCTTGGTAGTATTTACGTTTCTTAGTAACATATAGTAGCTTGTGGGAGGAGATGTATTTGACTGCTAAATTGCTAAAACCTTCCCATGAGAGTGGGGTTGCAAGGATCCAGTTCTTTGTAATATAGAATTTGACAAGAGCACATATGGTGATGAGGATATGCTTTCAGACTATTGGAAGATTATTTGTATGAATGTGCAGTATAGCCATTTCCCAGGATAAAGTACTTTTTTGGTAGCCCATTTTCTCTAGTCTTGCCCTTAATGAACACCATAGGTTATGAACTTTATTACATTCCCACATAACATGGAGAATGTCTGCTGGTTGCTTATTGCAGTGAGGACATTCAGTTGAGTATTTGTTATTAAATTTACTAATTTTTTGAGGGGTAAAATATGCATTATTGTTAATCATAAGTTGTGTGTAAAGCAACTTTTTGAATGAACTGAATTTGAGCAGATTTTTGATGGCATCTTTTTTGTCTTGTTCATTAATTTGTGGGTTTTTCTTTTGCCAGTATGAGGAAAATAAAGTACAATTCCGATGTTTTATATCAATTATAAGTTTGTAGACTCTGGAAATTGTTTTCCCCTTGGTTGCCCGATTTTTTAGAATTAACTGGGATAAATTAGTATCTTGCTTATCAAAATTATCAGGTGTAAATTTGGTGTTTACATGGTATCGGAGTGAGTTCATAATATTTACGTATTTCTTTGGGAGATTTAATTTCTCTCGTAATTGTGTTATATCACATTCCTTCCATTTGTAAATTTCCCATACTGTAAGATCTCTTATTAGGGGATAATCCTGCAAGTTTATCAGTTGATTATTTAATAGTAAATTAGGATTAAGGTGTATAGGTTGCAGTAAAAGGATGGAATTTAATAACTGTACAGATGAAAAGAGCTTTTGAGTAGTTAATACCATTTGTTTAATAAGTGGATGTAAGTTCTTAACATATACAGAATTTTTATTTAAATTTAGGAATAGGAGAGTCCTAGGATTGCACCCAAGTGTCTTAATTTGTTCATACCAAATTCTAGACCATAAGGGGGACCATACATTTGTGTTTGATTCATAATTTAAGATTTCACATAGCCTATATGCATTAATAATACTATAGTACAGTTTAAAATCAGGTAACCTTAATCCACCTTTAGATTTAGGAAGTATAAGCTTTTCAAACTTGATTCTAGTAACTTTGGGATACCTAATAAATCTGGATATAGTTTTTTCTATATCTATAAAAAAATTGGGGGTATAATTGTGAAGGTAGCATTCATTTGGAAAAGAATTCTTGGTAGCAGGTTCATCTTAACGACACTACTTTTTGATAACAAAGACATGTTGATATTTTTCCATCTGTTGATATCATTTACAATAGTATTCCAGGTGTGAGTTAAATTATTTTTAATAATGTCATTAAAATCTGATTTAATCTTATAATTATTATGCAACATTTTATATGCCCTACCAATTATCCCTTTTTAACAGCAGCTTCTGTTTATAGATTCAACTAAAAACTCTAGCAGAGCTGGCCTTTCACTTAGGATTCCCATGTCCTTTCATCTTTGCCTATACTCTATCAGTCCCTGATAGGGAAGGCAGTCTCTAGCCTGCAGTCCAAATATCTTCTTTGCCTCTTCCTACTCTGTTGGATTTCTAGTTATTTGCTCCCAATACCTTGGTTCTTTTGCCAGTTTTCTCCAGTAAATTTCAGCCCCTTCTTGTCTATTCTCTGTACCCCTAATTGCAGTTATCCCTATAAGGAGAATCTCTTTTCTCCATTCTCATGTTGGCTTAGTTCTTACAATACTTTCTGCTACTTTATCATTTTAATATTCTGTATAGGTTCATAGGTAGATACTAGGCTATCTGCCCTAGGGCATTTATACGCCTAGCCAGAGTGTATTTGGCTTCTGCCTCCCTATTAGATTAGCCTACTGTGCCTCTGTAAAGTAGGTCACAGAAGGTACCCTTTAAGATTAGTTTACTGTGTCTCTGTCTAGCAGGGACACAGAAAAGATCCCAGGGGTGAATTTGTGATTTCCCATCCACGCGTCCAGATTTCGCTTGAAGAGGGTCAGCGAGTGGCTATGTCTAACATGAATTGGGATTCTATTCCAGAGTGAGGGGAGCCTCTGGGAAATGAATCTGTCCCTCCAGCATGTCCTATTTATTTTTGTGCTGAGGTTTAAGTCCCTGGAGCGTGTAGTTCTAAGAGACTTGGATTTTTTGAGGTGGAGCATGTCCATTAATTCTGGGTTTGACATGGCTTTGTACATCAGGCATAGATCGCCTCTGAGTAGGCGGTAAGCAACTGAGTAGAGCTGGAGTTTCTTTAGTCGAGCTGCATAGGACATCAGTTTGTAGCCCATGATCCTCTTGGTGAGGTACTTTTGGGGTCTCTCCTGTTGCTGCAGGTGTTGGGTAAGGTACATCCCAAAAGGGGCATTGTATTCAATTATGGGCCTGATGAGTGTAGAGGGGCACAATGACCTCTCTTGATCTAGATGCGAACCCTTTCGTGATAAGGTGGGCTATATATAAGGTCTTTCTAACCACTTTGGCAACGTGATTATCAAAGGAGAGATTACTATCTACATTGGTCCCCAAATCTCTAATTACGTCTTCCATACTTAATGGATTACCACCTATGTGGTAATTTGTGGGCACCTTGTTTTTCCCAAAGGGGATGACTATGCACTTTTTAGCATTTAGCTTGAGGCCGTGGCTCTGGCACCAAGCATCCATCTCTGTGAGACCCTTTTGGAGGATGCTTGTGTCAGCTGGAGAGTCGATTATGGCCCCCAGTTTGCAGTCATCTGCGAACTTTGTCAACCATAATCCCCCCGTGTTAGCCTGAACCTCAGAGAAGTATATACCGAACAAGAGAGGTCCCAGAACTGAGCCCTGTGGGACGCCACTTGTAACTGGTTTGGATTCGGACATGGCACCTGCGATTCTGACCATGTGGGTTCTATCCCCGAGCCAGTTTGCAACCCATCTTGTGATATAGGGGTTGATATTTAAGCTGGTAAGCTTATTTATGATGCCCGAGCGGGATATTGTGTCGAAGGCTTTTGTGAGGTCCAGGTAGGCTGTGTGGACTACCTTGCCCTCATCTATGGCTTTGGTAACTGTTTCAAAGAAATCAACTAGATTTAAGAGGCAAGATCTGCCCTTAACAAAGCCAAATTGGGTAGGGTCCAGTGTCTGGAGGCTCCCAATGTCTTTGTTTATGTTCCATGATAATACACTCCGTAGCTTTACAGACCAGACTAGTCAGGCTTATGGGGCGATAGTCCCCGGGGTCCGTTGTGGCACCACCTTTGTGGAGTGGGACCACTGTAGCTGTACGCCATTCTTTGGGTACATATCCTGTAGTAAGGCTAAGTTTGAACAGTGACAATGTGAGAGTTCAGTTCTTCTTGGAGCTCGTGTAAGACACAGCCTGGGACACCGTCCAGTCCCATAAATGCTGTGTTTTTTGCTTTGGAGAGGGCAGCTTTCACCTGTGCATCTGTGATGTCAGGGAGGTTACATTCAGTTGGGATAGGCATTTGCTCCTTTGGGGGGGGGGAAGGGGGGGAGTTTGCACTGAATCTGTCTGCCAGGATGTTGGCTATGTCTGTAGGTTTGGTATATTTTGTAATGTTATGCAACAATTCAGAGCATATCTGGGAGTTTCTACCCATATTCCTGACATAACTAAAGAAGGCCTTGTGATTATCTTTAATGTCTAGGGCAATTTTTCTTTCGAAACTGGCCTTTGATGATTTTATGAGGGATCGAAGTTTCTTGCTAATACTGATCAGAGATGCCTTCCCTTTTTGGGATTTTGCTCTGTCATGTAGTAGCTTCCTCCTTCTGTTGTATAGCTTATTTATGGCCGGGGTCCACCAGACAGGTCTCCTGTTTTTGGATGAGTGAGTCTTGGTTTTATTTGGGATAGCACAATCCATGCATTCCTGCAGGTGCTCATAGAATGCATTTGTAAAGGATTCTGCGGATTGGGCTGTATTATCCTCTGGCCCGGGGGCTTTGAAGGATTCCACCTCAGTCTTGAGAAGTGCAAAGTTGGCTTTTGAGAAATTCTTTACAGTGATTTCCTTGGCTGGGGATGGGGACGGGATATGGATGTCCAGGGAAATTTGTTTATGGTCTGATCTTACCAGTGAGGGGTTTACCTCTGGTGTGGAACATAGAGTCCCCATGTTGGTGATGACCAGGTCCAATATGTTGTTCCCTCTTGTGGGAGTGGTGACCAGTTGTTCCATCACGTTAGAGTTTATAAATTCAAGGAACCATTGGGCGAGGGTGTTTGGGCTTGAGTAGTTTTCCCAATCAATGTTTGGGTAGTTGAAGTCACCCAATAACATAGTGTTTGGAAAGACCTTCATATTCTCCAGTGTTCTCAGGAATGCCAAGTGGGGTTCCTGTAATAGGGAGGGTGTTCTGTAGCAGGCTACAAACTGAAAGGCAGTTTTGCCTGCTGTTAGTTGCACATGGATGGTTTCCGATGCTTCGTGCAGTGCCACTAATCTGTAGTTGTAGGTATCTTTGATGAATATAGATACTCCCCCTCCTTTTGTGCTCTCGAAAATGTCGAGAGCCTCGAGTGCGTGCATCTTGAGGTTTAGACCTCTGGCATTGAGTAGCATTACCTTTATTTTTTTTTCCCTTGGGTTGTCTATGGAGGTGGGTTTGTCCTTTGAGCCTTGCCTAAAAAAGGCACTATGGGGGTGGCAAGAGCCTTGACCAGTATACGAAAGCCTAAGGGTGACAGGTGCAAGCCGTCCCTAGTGAAGCAACGTGGCTTGTCGAGCATGTCATCCCAGGCTGACAGACACTGGATCCCCTTTGAATGACCCCAATACTTTAGCCAATTGTTGAACCTGATCATTTTGTCTTTATACTGTGGCATCATTCTTGGTGAGGACTAGATGCTACTCAAGGCAGGGTCATACCAGCATGGGCTACATGATCAGAGAGCTCCTCTATGTCTCTTTTCATGTAGTCCAGGGAGGTACGTCTCAGGTCATTCACACCAGCATGGACAATGACGGAGTCATACTTGTTCTTGCTTTGGAGTGACCTGAGTTCTTGCATTATGTGGCGGATCCTGGCACCTGACAGGCAGCTTACAGTGACCTTCTCCTTGTTCAGTCTGGTGAGCGGGATGTCAGTGTGCTGGACAATAGAGTCCCCTCTAACAAGTGTATTTGGTGTGTTGTTTGGCCTTAAGGGCTGTGACTGTGAGGCACACTGATTTTGTGAGATATGTGATTCGTGGGTATTGTTGAGGGGTGGCTGTTGCTTGGATATCTGCTTAGGAGGTCTTTGCTGTTTAATACAATAATCTGTATTGTGTCTGTCACTGTCTGTGTAGGGAGCAATGTATTTTAGGCTAGTCTCTCACAGTACATTTCAAATGCCCTACTTTGGCAATCCTGCTGATATCATTCATTGTGAAATACACCTTTGAGGAAAGAGTTCTCTAGTAATCCCTGTGGTGCGTCCTATAACAGCTCCATGCTGTAGTGTGATACAGACCTCTGTTAGATGTTCTATGCCCACACATGTCGGTTGTGGATGTTTTGCATGTCTCACTGTCTGTGTAGTGAGCAATGCATTGTAGGCTAGTCACTCGCAGTAAATTTCAAATGCCCTACTTTGGCAATCCTGCTGGTGTCAGTCATTGTGAAATACACTTTTGGGGAAGAAATACTCCAGTAATGTCCGTGGCACATACTACAACTGTGTAGTGTAATAAACTAGTTAGGAAGGGGTTCTACTCCCAGACATGACAGGTGTGCATGTGTGTGTGTGTTTGTAACCCGTATCCTGTGTAGAGGTGGTTGTGACTGTATGACACCTGTGGCCAATGTGGAGCAGGTTTTGCATATTTCTCATATAATTTCAAATCTAGGTGCTTATGATTTCCCTCTCTCTTCCCCCCCTTGGCTGACCTGGTGTGACTTAGTTTGAACTCTACATTTTACCTACAAAACGAAGTCTACAGGACTGCAATTGGTCACCATAACAAAATCAGTTTCTCTCAGCATTTAAGCAGATTGAACTCTACATTTTACCTACAAAACAGAGTCTACAGGATTGCAATTAGTCACCATAACAAAATCAGTTTCTCTCAGCATTTAAGCAGAGTAGGTTGCACAAAAAAAGCATTTGTTAAGCTTTCACTTACAGTGCTGTGTAATTAAGCAGGTCACCATTTTGGTCAGCCATAGGGCTTCTTTTTTCTACTTGAGTGTTTGCCTCCTTCCCCTGTAATGTAAGTAAACTGACTCTTACATTAAGAGCTATAATACTTACCTTATAGCTTTAGGACACCTTAGAAAACCTTGTAAACTGCAATAGCCTGACATTTAAACAAGTAACCTTTGTAAAAATTCCCAAAATTGTATACTGTTGGTCTGTCTTTCCTGCTAAACATAAGTGAAATTACAGTCCTGAGTGCAAGTAACATTAAAATTAAAGTGCTGAGTGCAAATAACATTAAAGTGCTGAGTGGAGATTTTTAGGCCCTTACATTCAACTTACCTCTGGTGTGGTGTCTTGAGTCAATCAGGGTATTCCCTGTAACCACTCCTACTGCCTTCTCTCTTCCCCCACCCCCCTCTTTCCTCAAACAGGTTAAACTGAGACAATTCAGTACAGGCATCATTTTCAAATCTAAGTGCTTAGGATTTTCCTCTCTCTTCCCCCCCTTGGCTGACCCGGTGTGACTTAGTGTAAGTTTCTTCATTGTATGGATCTTTTACTGTTTTTTGTGTAAATGAAAGACCTGCTGCTAAATTCTGATTCTGCACAGACTGCTCTATTTTTTTTGTGTAACTGAATGACTTGCTGCTAAATTCTGATTCTGCACAGACTGCTCTATTTTTTTCGCAGAGGCTGTATAAGTAGCTAGTGACTTTACTGAATTTCTCTGGTAATATTTGTGTTTAAACTGAACCTGTACCTAGAGAAAGTGTATAATCAGAGCTCCTACTTGCTGCATGTGTTTTTAATGTTTAAATTGCACACACACATTGAAGAAGTGCTTTTATGACCTGAATAACTTGGGCTAGCTATACCTGAAGTGCTTTTACTGGCAATTTTCCAGCTGTACAATTATGAACAATTGATTTAGTTTTTCTGGTATATCTTTAAAATCTGGCAAGTGTTTATTTACTGCATTGCTCTCTTGCTTAGGTTTCTTAGCTATAAATCTTAGTTCATTTTGAAGTGTGCTACTTTACCCCCCCCCCACCCTCAAACCTTTCTGTATGTTTTATTATAAAATAACTGCCTGTTGTTGCCTTCATGCTTACCCTAGAATGTCTGCTTTTCTCTTTTCCTAATTGAACTCTACATTTTACCTACAAAACGGAGTCTACAGGACTGCAATTGGTCACCATAACAAAATCAGTTTCTCTCAGCATTTAAGCAGAGTAGGTTGCACACAAAAAGCATTTGTTAAGCTTTCACTTACAGTGCTGTGTAATTAAGCAGGTCACCATTTTGGTCAGCCATATGGCTCTTTTTTCTACTTGAGTGTTTGTCTCCTTCACCTGTAACTTAAGTAAACTGACTCTTACATTAAGAGCTATAATACTTACCTTATAGCTTTAGGACACCTTAGAAAACCTTGTAAACTGCAATAGCCCCACTACGCTCGGGCTCTCTTTGCTCCCCTCCCTGTCCCCAATTCCCTCCCGCCCCAGTACCTCTAAATTTAAAGTACTATAGCCATTCCACCACTTTCTAGATCCTATCTGCTTTCATCTGGGATAATTCCTCCCCCCCCCCATTCTTCTACCTACATTTTAATAGCACCAATTAGCTGTCATCTGGCATTCTTCCATCCCCGTTCCAGTACCTTTACCTCACCACTCTATCTTCTGGTGTTGCATCACCAGGTAAAACAGTTCCTTAACTCACTAGGTGAATCACAAATAATGATATACTCCTCTTTACTACCCCTCTTGTTCACACCATACCTCCTTACCTTGTATGATAACCAGTTTCTCTTGGGATTTCAGGTCCCAAAAGGCCATACTATCACTCCAGCTGTAAATCCTCCCACCTTCAACCATGCTTACAGTACCAGGTCATGTCCAACATCTTGTTCAGTCTATCAATATCTCAACCTCAGGCACATTAGCTCTAGATTCAAAAACACTACTGCAAACTAATAAACAAATTCCTGAAGTTCATCACCAAGTATAGACTTAACCTAATACTTGGTGGTGATATTCACCCCAACCCTGGCCCACCCACTTCAGATACACATACCCCCTGTACTTGCAATCTAAGCTACAGACCTACAATTAATAGGCCAACTAACTCTCTCTTAGCCTGTCACCTCAATATTAGAAGCATTAATAACAAGGTACATGAATTGCATGCACTTCTGGATGTCCACTCCCCTGAGATTCTTTGTTTATCTGAAACCTGGTTAAAACCTAACACTACAGATAATGAAGTGTTACCACCTGGGTACAACATACATAGGCTGGATCATGCTTCGAGAAAGGGGGGTGGGGTAGCTGTACTCTATAAATCTGAGTTGAATGTCACCATAGATGTAATTCAACCACCTCAGATTAATAACTCAGAGATTCTTGCCACCAAATTGCAACTTAATAAAAATAAATGCATTAATATCATCTGTATGTACATTCCCCCAGGTAACAATATATCTGCACTTGAAGATATCTTGCACTGGCTATCATGTCACTACCCCCAAGAAACCCTACTACTTGAAGACTTTAACATAGACTGGGGCACCTGTTCCTCAGAATCCCCAACCACCCATATTAACCTGCATGCATTTACACAAATCATATCCACCCCTACCAGGATAGGTAAACCCAACCAAAAAGAAAGCATACTTGACTGGGTACTTATAAATAGTCACCCCCAACTGTACACCTCTGGTACCCTCCCTGATGGCCTAAGCGAACACCTTCTCACATATGTAATTAAGCACAAAGCCATTAATTGTCAACAACCCTTACTCAGAAAGGTTAGAAGCAATAAAAACTTTGACCCTGCCAAATTCCAACAAGAACCAAACTCATGTAATTGGTCTAGTCTAAAACACTTCTACTTAGAGAAAGCAGTAGCATACTTTAACAACAAATTCCTTGAGATCCTTGATTTGCATGCACCTGTTCGTTCAAAGAGAACAAAGGTAAAAACTGCGCCATGGCTTTCTAAAGAGTCTACACTTAGAAACAAAGCATGGGCTTTATGGCATTCTTCTAAAGACCCCCAAGATCACATTAAATACAGGCAATCCAGGAACGAAACAAAAAAATCCATTTTACAAGACAAATAAACAATACTACTGTAATTTACAGACAGTAAATCAAAATAACCCTCAGAGTTTTTGGCAGATTTAAATAATCCACTACATCCTGGACAAATGTCAACCCCAATCCCTGCTGTTACTATTGATAAAATCCCTGAAGATGTTTCTGACAGTTTTAACTGATTCTTTACTGAGACAATTCAAGCCCTAGCTAGCCAACTACCTCCTAGCTCCCCTGGTCCTGAAAGTACCACCCCTAGAAACCTACTCGTGTTCAGCTTCCAACCAGTCGCCACTTCACTTATCTGTACCTTGATCAAAAAATTAAAACCCACTACACTTTCTGCTGATCAACTCCCTGCCGAGTACCTACAAAAATCAGCTGATGCTATTGCTTACCCCGTCTCAATACTAATCAATCAAACCATAGTAGAAGCTAAAATTCCCACCATCTGGAAAACATCCTATGTAATCCCACTTCACAAAGGAGGCAGCTCTACTGAATTCTCCAATTATAGGCCAATAGTTGTACTCTCTCCACTTGCAAAGATTATGGAAAAATTTATTCATAGACAACTCATGCACCACCTAATCCAGAATGACCTAATGGCAGGCACTCAGCATGGCTTCTGTCCTCATCACAGCACTACTTCAGCCCTCCTAGCCTTTACCAACACCATATACGGTAATCACAACAATAATTATATATCCTCAGCCCTCTTCTTGGATCTTTCCAAGGCATTCAATATGGTTGATCACTAACTTTTAATCCACACCCTGCAAACATTCTGTCTAGATACTAGAGCCCTTCAATGGTTTTAATCCTGCCTGAATGGTTGACAGCAGGCTGTCCTCTGGCAGAACAAACTCTCTAATCTTCTACCTAACACCCTTGAAGTACCACAAGGCTCTATACTAGGGCCCTTGCTGTTCTCCATCTTCATTAACGACCTTTATACTGTCATCCCAAAAGTCAGCTGTATCCAATATCATCCCAAAAGTCAGCTGTATCCAATATGCTGATGACTCTACTCTGATTTGCTTGGTCACATCTCCAATAGAGTTATGGTCAGCTACCCAGACCACCTTTAATACAATAGAAAACTGGCTTTCTGAACGTCGTCTGATCCTAAATCCCCAAAAAACTAAAATGTTATTTTCACCAACACATAGGTCTACCGCTTTCACCTTTATCATAAATTCAAATAATGGCACAATAATCTCCCCTGACCCCTCTACAAAATTATTAGGTGTCATCATAGATAATAATCTAAAATCCGACCTACATGTTAACCAAACTATGAAAACCATGAATAAAAAACTAGGGTCGCTTTACAGAATAAACGCCTTCCTAACCCCTCCAGCTAAAATTGCCATAGCTCACTCTCACCTTCTTTCAACCCTTCTGTATGCATCCCCTCTACTATTGATTTTAAACAAGACTGTCTGTAACAAACTCTCAATTTGCTACAACCACATTGCCAGGTTTGCCAATGGGCTGCCTTTTAGGACACATCATTGCATAAATCTAAATCAGCTTAGGTGGCTTGAACTACCCAGCCTAATCCAGTATAACCAACTGATTATGGCCTATAAAATCCTCTATAATCCGGACAATACTCCTGCACTTAAAAATATTATCACCCCCTCTATAACAATCCTAGACCACTTCAATCCTCTAACAAACTACTAATTCAGACTAGCAAACAGCCGGTGACTCTCTTTGCAAACTCTGTAAGTAGACCCTGGAACTCTCTTCCAGCTGATATTACCCTACTTTCTACCTTAGGTCAATTTAAAACTAGACTCAAACAATATTTGGCACTTAACTGGCTATGTCAGTGTATCAAGCCTGGCTAACTCTCTCTCTCTAGAATGTGCAAAAATCTGTTAACCATCTTACTGTGTAATTTAATTTAATCCTGACTTACGCTTGGGATTAACTCTAACCTGTGGAACTTGTTTAACTTGTTTACATATGTAATCACTGTAAATAGTCTGTTTGTAATATGTAATGCTGGTATTATGTAATGCTGTATCTGCTTACCCTTGGAGCTTTTCTCCCCGGGCCTCCGCTGAAAATGGACATGTATCCAGTTGGACTATCCCGGTCAACAAATGTAAAATAAATAAAATAAAATAAAATAAATAGTGGCCCTACTATATATCACAATGTCCACCATGCAGGGATAACAGATGTGAAATGGCTGAGAGGCTGGGGTGCAAAGCCATACCCATACATGTGACATCAAGGCCAGGCAATCACAGTTAGCAGCCCAGTATTACCCAGAGCACACTCTCAACCCATGTCTCATACACACACACACACATACATGCCTAGGCAACAGCCAATATGTGGGTAGTACACTACATATTGGCCACTGATAGTAATGATGGAGTGACAGCAGAGGGCATGTCACCCTGTCCATTTGTCCAATATGCATGTACATGCAGACACTGCACTGCCCCCATGTTCCCCAATGGACACCTGCACCACCTGTGGTGCCATCACATGTGACCCACAACGGACATACCATGCCTGACATGCCCTGTATGGACAGATACCGCTGACAACAGGGAATGCTGTTAGCATGCTCTCAATGTAGGTGCAGGGTAAACCTGCTGGCCATTACCATTTCCCGCCACAGGTAGGCAGGGCTGGCACGTCTGATGATAATCTGTGTTCACAACATGGGCCAGATACCCCAGGTAGAATTCCACATGTCACTGTACATGCATGTGGGAGGTGTGCACATCCCAGACACCGTCCATGTCATAGACTAAGGAACACATACATGGCAAGCAATGCACAACATTGGCCACACACAATAGTCACCCAGGTGACTGGATGGGGGATACAATACCCACCTGTGTGGGCAAATGCAGACACTACATCCCTGAGCCACAATGCAGACTGTCATGTGGCCTGATTCCAAGGTACACCCATCGCCTAGCCTTGTACAGCCATCTGGCACAGTCAAACACCACACACCCGTGCAGACATGCACCCAATGCATGTCAGTACTGGCACTGCATGTCAGTACTGGCACCCTGTGTGTTTGTGTGTGTGTTGTATGCTGTGTATCTTCACATCCACACTCCCTACAACCCCCATGGGCATACTGCAGCATGCTGTCTGTTGTCAGACACCTCCCCATACCCTTTGCCCGTACAACCTCTGTATGACCTGTGTGGTGCATGTGATACCTGCACAGTGATGTGATGTGGCAGTCCCACTACTGATGAGTTGTACTCCTGGCCCTGCCAAGTGTGTCAATGTGTGTGTGCCCCTGTGAGAGTGAGGCTGTGTTAACTCTGGCAGTTATTCATGCAGACAGGCATGTGTACGTCACCTACCATATAGCTACTGTATCCCTGTTGCAGATGTCACTCAAATTACATATATGTTCTGAGTGCTCCACAACAGGTAAACCATGTGCCACATCCAATAACTGCATCAAACTGTGATATCACTACATAGTTTTCAGGGGGTTGATACCCTGTGCTGTTAGGTGTGTGACACAAGCATGCTTCAGTTTTAGTCTCCCTCTCCTCTCTGAGATGTCTTTGTCTCTCTCTGCCTCTCCCACCCCCTCTCTGGGGGATGTGAAGACCTACACCTGCTTTGCTTAGGCAGCTGCATATGTATTTTAAGTGATGCTCATGAACAGCTGATGACCTCTGCATGAATTGCAGCCCTCCCCTGGCTGATTGCATGTGAAACAGCTGTGGTAACATTCCCATAGCCAATTGCATTGAAACACACTCCAATATCTACAAACATCATAGTGGTGTTGGCCCTTTTCATCCACTGTTAGCAGGAACTAGATCTGTCGTTTGGCAAACAGCATCTCAGATGGATTGGGGTTTACCTCTAATAACATACACTGTGGAAATAGGGCAACAAACAGGAGGGGGATGTGCCTAACCTGACTACAGACTGTAAGCACTGATATACTGCATTTGGAGTAATGTTAGTTTAACAGTGTTTGCGTGGATATGGCTGTCATACATGTTTCAATGCCTCAGAAAAAAACAGAAGAATGTGAGCAATCCACAGGACAACACAGTTTATTCCAAAACAGTTAAGCGCTTTCCTCTCCCTTACAGAGACTTCCTCAGAACAAAACATTAACCTCACCCAACCAAGTTAAATACCCCCGTCGATTATTCAATTGAGCAACAATTAAAATTTTAAAGGCAATATCACAACATTAAACGTGATGTTAAGAATCACAAAAACACATTTAAAAAGTCCTAAAAACATTAAACACTCAATATTGCACTCAGCTCTATCATTAAATAAGTGTTAAATAAATACAAAACTCAAAATAATTTTTGAAAATTAAAACCTTCTAAGAGTTAACCTAAAATTTGATCAAGTTTTAAAACACTGGCAATACTAATGGTCTAATTTATGCCTGAATATCGGGAGGCATTCATAGATAATTGCCATCTTACTTCCATAACATCTAAGTGTATGTCCAAAATTCCCCCTTCCTCATCTTCCTTTAATTGCTGCAAAACCAGGAATTTAAAATAATGTGTGGAATTTTCACTTATGTGTCTAAATAATGCACTTGTCAACCTAGCATGTCTGATGTCTCCTAAATGTTCGCCCATTCTGGTCTTTAATTTCCTACCAGTTTTACCAATATAGAAAATGGGACATTCCTGACATTTAGCCATGTATATCACTCTTTTACTGTTACAGTTGTAGTGGCCCCTAATATACAATTTTTGTCCATTTACCTTAATGTAGTCATCAGTTTCCAATAAATGTTGACAAAAAGAACAAGCATTGTATTTGAAATTCCCCACTTTTCTATTTGTCTTCTGGGTAGGTCTTATCCCCTCTAGAATATTCTTGATACATTTGTCTCTCCTAAACACATACTTAGGGTTCTTACCTACTTTGGAACCTATACTAGCATCAAATTGCAAAATTTCCCAATGGTCATTTAACACCTCTATAATGGAATTGGCCATCCCATTGTAGTTTAACACCATGGACAAATTAAATTCACCCCCTTGTTTCATACTCTTACCATTCCTAACAAACCCATAACCCAAAATTGGTTTGTAAACCCCTTGATTTCACTTAAAAATAACCTCTTTGGTGAGCTCCTCCAAAAGCCAATCAGGATATCCCCTCTGCTTAAACATATGACTGATAAAGTCCAACTCGACTAAAAAGTCATCATCAGAACTAACCATCCTGGCTGCTCGTATCAGTTGCCCTTTGACCACTCCCTTCTTTTGATGCTCAGGATGGCAGCTCCCATAATCCAAATATGAATTAGAAAATATGAAATTAGAAAAGGTTGATTTCCTGTGTATTTTGGTCAAAAATTTCATTTGAGCATAATCAATTGTTAAATCCACATCCAAATATACTATACGTTCCTTACTGTATTCAAAAGTGAATTAAAAAAACTCTACAGTTTCATTAATGTATAGAAAAAACTCCCTCAGGCTGTCTTCTGTACCCTTCCAAATCAGGAACTAATCATCCAGAAACCTAGTATAGTGGACTATTTGACCCCTGTACTGACTGTTGAACAAATACTCTTGTTCCCAATAGGACATAATAAGATTAGCAAAAATGGGGGCACAAGCGGCCCCCATTGCTACTCCTTTAACTTATTTGTAATAAATCCCTTCAAACCAAATGCTGTTGTTCTTTAACACTAACTCCATTAGTGCAGTTATATTATTAACTTCATCTTGTTCAAATATTTGGTTTTGTAAAGCTGTTGTTCTAACCAGTTTATCCCAATGTCTTGGGGAATAACAGAAAACAGATTTACTACATCAATGGTAACCATAAATACATCACTTGATAAACCAATTCCATTTAACTTATTAATAAACTGCCAGGAATCTTTACTTATGTAGTCAAAAAAAGACAAGGCTTTTTGCATCAAATAATCCAAATATTTAGAAATAAAATAAGTTTTACTTCTTTTACTATCCACAATCGGCCGACATTTTAAATTAATCAGCCCCTTATGTATTTTAGGAATGCCAAATATGTTTGGCACCCTAGGAAACTCATTTTTTAAATAATGGTATTCGTCTACATCAATTTGGCCCTGAAATACCATGTCATCAAGTGCCAAATCCATTATTCTATATGCCACCTTAATTTCATTAAGGGAACTTTCTTCATATGAGTCATCCATTAAAATGTTACTCATACCGTCTAGGTACTCACCTCCCTCCATTACCACTACCCCACTTCCTTTATCAGGCTTCATAAATCTGATGGTGGGATCTTTAACTAGTTCTAACATAAGTTGTTTTTCTTCCTTAGTCAAATTAGAATAATCAGCCTTTCTATTGTACCTATACCTTTTTCTTATTTCTTTTTCACAAATCTTCTCAAAAAGTACCACAAATTTGTTTAAAGGTGGATTGAAAATACTAGGTTTCTTACATTTACTACTATACTGACACCCCATATTTGTATCGTGACCAAACCATATTTTCAGATTTAATTTTCTTGTATATTTTTTTTAATCTATAAGGGACTCTACCAAGTTCCCATTTCTACATTGGACAAATGTGAAACCTTTTGCTAAAAGGTCAGCATGTTTCACATTAATGTCCATTTTAGAATAATTGTAAATTTTAAAATCCCCTTTACTGTTAGTCACTATTTCAGGGCCTTCCATACTAAAATAAAATTGCTTGTCCAAACATTCTACCAAAATATCTAACATTCCTTCACTTTCATTAACAATGCTATTCATCATAGCTATTTCATTATTCCCTTCATCACTGGCTACCCCCAAACCAGGTCCATTTGAAAATTGTTCAATAACATTTATGTTGACTTCCTTGTTGTTTCCTGACACAATACCCTGAACATTTTCAAAATAAAAGGACAAATCCATGAGGGTGTTATTGATCTCACAATTAACACCCTTGTTTGTATTACACGTACTATCATGCCCAAAAGCCTCAGCCTTAAAGTCCAAATTTGTTTCTATTGGACTAACCTCATTTGTAAAATTGTAAGCAACATTTATGTGTTCGTTACCATACCTAATATCCACCATTGTACTATCACTCACCCCTTCCAAATTCATATCACCAACCACTTTCAAACCATCCGCTCTCACAGTAGCATCCACATTAACTTCACAATACTTTACTCCCCCAGACAACCTCTTGAAGTGGCCACATTTCAAACCGCCATTTCCCAATCCTATACTATCTGCTTTAAAATACATTTCATTTATTTCAACATTTTGTTCATTTGTGGTTATGTCTCAATACCTGCCATGTCAGTTCCATGTTTATGAGGAATCCCCATCTGCAGGGTCATCTGCAGACTGGGCAGTGTTGTGTCTTTGGTTTCATGTGTCACCCACGGAGCATCTATCTGTGGACTGCAGAAGGTAGTGTGAGGATTGCAGTCTGTAGATGGTGAAAGCCGTGATAGTCACTGACGTCATATCCCTCATAGGACATATGTTGCAACAAACTCTGTTACAACAGTAAATGTATGCAGTTATCACAACAACATGTCAATATTGGCCCTGTGTATGTGCTTCCAGCCACACCTCTGTCAACCTTTGTACATATGTCATGTATGAAGTGGTGCATATGTGCTGTACACCATAATTAGTGTCATCATATCTGATAAAAAGTCAGTGATATATCCAACTGCTACACGTTATGTACAGTAGGGATTACACTTCATGACATTACCTGGACATTCTGTGGATGTTTGTACAGTACTGAGGTCTGTGTACCTATGGTGAATGTCGGCAGTGTGTATATTGTTAATATGTACCTTAGCCTGTGTACAGACTGTGGTAGATGTTGTTGTTCTAGTTCCCCTCCTATCTGATGTTACATGCTGCTCCACTGTATGGTACTGTATTGGTGTACATGTTTGTAGGGCCATACACACACGTGTCCCATACCACAGACAGCCATCAGACCAAACTGTGTAGCAGGCCAGTATATGTAGGGTCAGTCTGTGAGTGGCACATATGAGGATGGTGTAGAACAGATAGTCCATATACTGTAATATCATGCCTGCTAACCATATGTGGCTGTGTTCACATTGGTTGTGGTTATGCACTTTCACACAGGTGTATCTTACCCTGTGCTGTGACATGCCTGTTGAGCCTGCTTTATATGCAGGTACATGTGCATTCCCCCATAGGAGATGTAGGCCAGTGTTGAGCACAGTGCATTGTTACATGCCTAGCAGTTTAGTGTACTACCCAGTGAGATGTCATGTGCAGATACCTGTCAGATGTATCGCTGCTGGGCTTCCCTTAACAGTCATGTATGTCAGACAGAGCAGTGGGATGCTGTGCAGATGTATGTCAATATCTAGTGAGTAGTGTGTGGCCATGGCACCCCTGTACCAGTGGTCATTATGTGTCAGGCCAGACAGAGGTGTGTGAATGCATAACCTATGGTGGCAAATATATACCAGTCGTTATGTGTTATACCTATCTACATGGCCGTTTACATCCATATTGTCAGGCATGGTACACATGTTTAGCACTAAGGGCTTATTTTTATACCTCTGGACTGTACAGAGTGTGTCAGACTTTCCACATATAATAGCCAATATCTCTGCTGCAGTCCACAGCGGCATTACGTGCTAGCAATGGTACTGTACAATGATGTCCTTAGGATGTCTGTCAGTAGCCAATGGCACACATGTTATAAGCAGATGTGACCTCCCATACACACCATGTCTGTGAAGACAAACCCAATGACAGTAGCAATAGTCTACTAGTATACCTGCTATACATACCTGACATCCCCGTCAACTACGACATTGGGATCATAGGGGTTGGGGTTGGGCTACACTCCATGTCCAGGACATATGGTGGTAATATATGTACATATACTTATCCAGATAGCCAGATATATATAATTACACATGTGTACTACTCCCAATTATCACTGTCATGGAAATCACCTACTATAAATCCCCACATCATGTGTGTGTGGTCCCTTTACATTTCCTGTGTGATGGACATCCATCCTGTGTGTGGGCAGCAGTGTTACCAACAGCAGGTAGCAATACCTCTTACAGGAGAACCAGCACACTCATTGCAGCCACACATTTGCAGAAGGATCAGGAACTACAGACAGACTGCGAGTAGAGTTGTGTTATGCTTTGTATAGTACTGGTGTTAC
>NC_056745.1:380871601-380964101 GCF_019279795.1 Protopterus annectens | reverse complement strand
TGTAAATACCTAGTGTGCTATGCCCAGTTATTTGCAGGACATACTGCTGCCAGGCCAGCATAACTGTTGTGCATTTCTGACAAAGCTGTGGTATGCTGTATAGATGTATGTCATTCTCTACCGGGTAGTATGTGGCCATGTGAACTCAGCAGCACCAGGTATTAGGTATCTGGACAGACTGGCATGTGTGCGTGCATACACTGTGTGGGCATATGTACCCCAGTATTGTTGTGATATACCCATGTACATGGCTAGTAACATCCACATTGGGAGATATGGTCCACATGTCTCGCATGAAGGGGACATGTGTACACTTCTGGACTGACCACAGAGTGCCACACTATCCACATATAGTGGTCATATCCCTGCTGTAGTCCACAGGATCATTACTGTGCTAGCAGTGGGTCCGTACTATGCTGCCCCTAGGATGTCTGTCCATAGGCAATGGTGCACATGTCTACAGCAGATGTGACCTCCCACACCCAACATGTCTGTTAAGACACCCCTATGACAGTGGCAACAGTCTACATATATACCCGCAATACATCCGTGATATCCCCTTGCATTATGATGTTGGGACTATTGGTACTGAGGTGGGACTCTACTCCATGTTCTGGACATATGGTGAACATATATGTATGCACATATATCCACATATCTATGTAGATATACACACATATACATAGGGTCTATATTATAAGCGCAAACGCTTAGGTTGTCGAATACAGCAAGATCGACACCTATTAAGTGAACGCACAATTCACTGAAATCTCAAAACGCGGAAATACACATCACCGAATTGTTTTGTTTGCCCAACACCATTCCACCCAGTGATGAAAATAAAACATACTTCCCATTACACCGCTCGCTATATACTACCCACCCAAACAAAATAAATAAACCACATACATACACTAACCTAAACCCTACTTCTAACCCTACACTAACCTTTACATACATTACTATCTATGCACTTACCTTAACCTGCACCCTAACTCTAAGGTCTGTAACTATTGCACACTTTCCTTAATAAGCTATATCCAAACAAAATAAATAATCCACACACATACACTTAACAAAACCCTACTTCTAACCCTTACATACATTACTATCTATGCACTTACCTTAACCCGCACCCTAACCCTAAGGTCCATAACTATCGCACACTTACCTTATGGAGCTATACCGCAGAAGGGCCAACTATACTGAATCAGGATTTTGAATTTTGCGGTTTCCGGTGTACGGTGTACTCACAGTTCACTTAATTGGTGTCGATCATGCCATATTCGACAACCTAAGCATTTGCGCTTGCAATATAGACCCTATACATATCCACATACATATACACAGCCCTGACTTCAACAAGTGGCTAAGCATCTGATGTCATTCAAAGGGGATGCGTTATCTGTCTGCCTGAGGCGACGTGATGTACAAACCATGATGCTCTGGCACAGACGGTGTGCATGTGTTGCCCCTGGGATTCAGGTAAATGGCTACAGCTCTTGGTATCCCCATGCGCCTTATCTAGGCAAGGTTCAAAGGACAAAACCACCACTGTAACAGATACAAGCATGCAAAACTGACGGTAATGCAACTCAGTGTTAGAAGTCTAAACCTAAACAGGCACCCTCTTGAGCCACACCTACAAATGGGGAACATCGATATCTGTGCAGTAACTGGGACCTGGTGCAATGCTCCAGAGAGCACACCTGTAATACCTGCATACAACCCTTATCACACATGGGCAACAAACCAAGACCACAACACTACAGGTGGAGGAGTGTCCATATTCACCAAGGTCATTCACACCTCCAGCCTAGTGCCAAACAACAATGCATCTGAGAATCACCAGATGCAACTAACACTATGTAAGACTGCAGTCCAAATTGTAGCTGCCTACTGATCCCCCTCTGTGGTCCAAGGTTCTCACTACACCATTATAAACATACTGGATAATATTAAGATACAATCAAACACTATAATACTGGGTGATTCCAAATACTCTGCCATTAACTGGGAAAACAACTCGTGTACCACCACCCTTTATCAATGGTTCCGGAAACTCATACATTCCAACCCCCTGGATCAACTAATCCATTGTCCAACCACGGTCTCCAATATCCTAGACCTGGTCATTACCAACATGGGTGTCAGATGCCCCAAACCAGTGGCCACCCCTCATAGGTCAGGTCTGACCATTAGGTAATCACTGTTGACATCCACATCCCAACCCCACCAGCCAGTAAGGGTCCTCCATAAATACCCTCTACAAATCCAATGCCATGCTACTCAAGTCAGAAGTGACAAACCTCATGACACCCATGGAGATGGGAGCTGAACGTGCAGCTGGTGAAACCTACACTAAGGCACTGTATGGGCACATCCACTCGTGCATGAATTGTGCCATCCCACATAGAACCAAAACACTGTCCTCCAAACAAGGAAGCCAATCTTGTGCTCCACTGCCATGAACAGTCTATACAACAGAAGGAAGACACTGTTGCAGTTAAAAGGATAATCCCAAAATGCAAACTGCTCCCTTACCAGCCATAGTAAGAAACTGCTATCCCTTGAAATCTGCCACAGCTTGTTACTTAAATATAATTGCCATAGATTCCAAAGACAACCACAAGGCATTCTATAGTTATGTCCAGGATCTATATGGCAATGCTCAGAACTGCTCTGTGCTACAACAGAATGGCATTAAATATACAGATTCAAAGGAGTGTTCCAATATCTGGGCAGACCAATTTAGTGCCACATTCAGCCTCCCTCACCCCCTAAAGGCCACATCTCAGGAACAAAAGGTTGCCAAATTCCAGTAATCATG
The DNA here is from genome assembly GCF_019279795.1 of Protopterus annectens. Taxonomy (NCBI): domain Eukaryota; kingdom Metazoa; phylum Chordata; order Ceratodontiformes; family Protopteridae; genus Protopterus; species Protopterus annectens. Next base: position 380,961,271 of record NC_056745.1, on the reverse strand, counting down.
GCCACACAGGTGGAAACCACCAACTCCACTGCTAGGAATACAGCATCCATGGGACCAGATGACACCCCGGGCTGTTTAGTACATGAACTACTACATAACCCTGCATCTCACCTAAGTGACATGTGTAATCATAGCCTCTCCTCAGGCTTCTATCCCACTGAGTGGTGCACAGCTACAGTTATCACACTCCACAAGGGGGAATCCACCTTGGATCCCAGGAACTACCATTCCATCAGTCTGACGAGCCTAATCTTCAAGGGCATGGAATGCATTATCATGCAACTTATTAACAAAGACATTGGCAATCAGAAAACACTGAACCCCACCCTGGTTGGGCTCATGCAGGGCTGATTTTGTCTCCTGAACCTGTTTGACTACTTTGATTCCATCTCCGGAGCTGTGGAGGAGGGTAAAGTAGTGCACATAGCCTATCTGGACTTCACCAAGACCTTCGACAACATCGCCCACTCTAGAGACATAGTTAAACATGCAAAGCTGGCCATAAACACCTGTGTCACTCGACGGGTTACCAACTGACTTACCGACAGAACCCAGACTGTAAACGTAGCCATGTCTGATCCCTGCTCCAGACAATTGAAAATTGGAGTACATCAGGGTTGGTCCTGGCACAGCTCTTGTTTGGCATCTACTTCCCTGACGTACAGGCCAACACTATGGAACTCTAGCTAACAGAGTTCACAGATGACTGCAAACTGGGAGCCATTATTGCATCCCCAAATGATGTGGATATTCTACAACATGGCTTTACAGAAACAGATGCTTGGTGCCAGAGCCATAGGCTCAAGCTTAATGCCAAGTAATGTATAGTTATCCCCTTTGGACATACCATGTACCCATGAATTACCACATAGGTGGCAGTACACTATACACTAAAAGTGTGCTGACAGACATAGGGACACAGGTGGACAGTGGTCTCACCTTCATTAACCACACAGCCACAACAGTAAGGAAATCCTTCTATGTGGCACACCTCATCATTGAGGGCTTTACATCCAGAAAAAAAGGGGATAATTGTCCCACTGTACTCATTCCTCATTACACCCTGTACAGAGTACAATGCCCCATTTGGTATGTACCTCACAAGACAGCTGTAACAGCTGGGAAGGCAGTGGAAATACCTCACTATAAGAATCACAGGCAAACAGATGGCATATGCTGACCATCTAGACATCCTCCAGCTATACTCTGTGGCATATTGTCTACACAGAGGCTATCTCTGGGTCACATACAAGGCTATGTCAAACCCTGGGAAATGACTTCTGTAATATGTGTATGTACTGCCATGTACAGTACATGTATCTATGTGCTCTCACTACTGTAGCAAAGGGTATTGAGTGTCATGTCTGGGACATGCAAGTATATGAGGCCTGCACAGCACTGTTATCTGTGTGAATGTGTGACATGCAGTGGTAGCAACCCGGGGTACGTGCTGTCACACAGGCATGCAGTGTAACATGACATTAATACTGTTGACAGTGCTGTCCCAGGGAAGGGTGCAGTGCTAGCATTACTACTGACAACAAGCACACCTGTGGGCATAGCTGCACTCTGAGGGCTCACTGTTGTGTTCCTGGTGTGTGGGCTGTGTCACCGTATATATCCCCTACTGTATAATATTCAGACATGTGGAATGTAACTGTAGAGTACCGTCGGTACAGCACATGTTAGTGAGGGCTTACAACATGTAGTAATGGCATACTTATTGTTACCAAACATCCATCTGTTGACACATTCATCCCACTGCATAGCTACTCACCAAACTGGTGTCTGTCAGTCCCTCTACAAATGTGCAGATGGCAGATCTCCAGCTGGGATATGTACAGACAACCTATGCTTGATAGACACTGACATGTGTGGCCAGCTGTGTACTACCTGTCACATATAGGAGAACAACATGTGTTTGCATGGGTGCCTGCATATGTATATATCTATATGTGGGTATTTATATATATGTCTGTCTATGTATGTACATATTTGTACTATAGAGAGGGAGAGGTATATATATCTATTTAGTTATGGGTATATATACACACTCACATACCTCTACATATTTAGCTACATATTCTGCAATGTAGACTGGTATTGCTGGATACTGTGTTTTGTGTGCATATCGGCCATCCTTGTGTGCCACGTATACTTTGCGATATCTACAACTAAAACCATTAGTGTAAACAGAGTCACACGTGAAATCTGTTGTTAGTACCAGGGAAACATTCGTCCCATGCGGGACAACCCAAACATTGGGTATTCAACTTTTGTATAAAACCAGAGTTACAAAGGTACCCATGGCTATGTGCATGGACTACAGCGTGTGCCAAACCTAGGATACTTGGGTTAGGATAGCATACAGGATGGGTCCCGGGGGGGGAGTGGAGGGAGGGCAATGTGTGGTGGTGTGGTAGCTATGGGCTGGTAACCAGGGAATGGATGGTGGCTGCATGTATGCAGTGGGTGGGGGGGCAGAACTGTGGGTAATGAATGTATGGGTCGAGGATTGCCTGGGTTGGATGGGCCTGTACTGGTCGGCCTGCCTAGTGGGTGGGGGAGAGGGGAATGTGATGTCAACATGTGAAACATAACAGAGGGCTAATTTAAATCCCTATTGAAATGAAACACGTAAAATACAATGAGCTTGGTAGTGTATTGCAGGGTGGACGTGTTTGGCTGGGGGGGTATGCCAATTTGTAAGAGACGTATATTGTTTGGGGACTCTCAAGCCCATTTACGGTGCAAGTGGACATATATGTTTCTGTTAATCTACCATTGCTATCTACAGACTTCTGACCATATATATACCTCTATGGGTATATATATTTGCTTACATATTTCTAACTATGTCTGTATATACCTACGGAGACATATATCTGCGTACATATATGTAACTTGCTGTGTATATGTGGACATATAGGTGTTAACATATACATATATATATATATATATATATATGTGTGTGTGTGTGTGTGTGTGTGTGTGTGTGTGTGTGTGTGTAGATGTCGGCATTTGCATGTATATATGTTCATATATTTGTGTATATATATATATATATATATATATATATATATATATATGTGACTACATCTATAGATATGTTGTATCCGTATCCGTTTAGACAGTAATATATTTGCACACACACGTCCATCTAGATGTAGGTATACATTCTCTGTACTGTTGCATGACTGGGCTGGAGTTATGTTTCTGACAACATACGATTTATGCATATCTGGCATGGCTTAGTGGTAAATCATTTTGTGTATGGTGTGCATGGTCCTGGGTTCCAGCCTTGCAGAAGCTGTTTGTTTTGTTGCTGGGCAGAACACCGGCCATTGGATACAGTCTGATTAAGGCACTTTAAAGCGGTTGTAAGTGGGTTTGAGCGAAGGTAAGCACTGCTAACTTCCGGTCACAGTTTTGTACACCCAGTTAGCTTCTCCTTTGCTTAATCTGTGTTGGCAGTGCTTCCCCCCACGCAAACGCACTTGCACACGCTTACTATTGCTTACATACGCTTACTACTGCTTATCTGTGCTTACACTGCTTACTGCTGCCTTATTCATTATGATACTGACTCTTCACATGTGCATTTCCTGCAGTACTCCAGTTCATAAAACTGTATGTTATTTAGTGGGTTTTGCAATGCAAATATTGCTTATACCATGCTTTGCCATGTTAAATAGACTATGCTGCACTGGGATTCGAACTGGGAATGCCTGCTCGTTAGGTGAATACTCTGCCCACTACACTATTGCTGAGATGCTTCATTTGCATACATCATCCTTGTTATCCTCTTCAGTCTTTTAGGCTGCTTTAACCATAGCTAAGCAATGGGCACACCCGCGCACCTATGGTTAGCTGTACTCAGAGTTTTAGACAACAATACAGAGGTTTCTTGTCTTGATTTTTATGTCCTGTTGCTGTTGTACACATGGGGGACTGTTGGGGAGGATATGTGGACACCTATGAGCGGTCTCACTCACTTATTTCCACTTTCTGCTGTTCAACATTGTAGGGCATGTTTATTCTGAGAGCTGTGCTCTCAGACATGTCCCCTGCACTCGTACATGCTCTGTGTAATTCTGGGAGCTCAGGCAGCGCCTTCATTACTATGCATGGCGCACTGCCATCCTGCTCCTAAGCGGCCGCTTCTGTGTAGGACTAGTCTAGTTCTGCACGGAAGATTAGTAAATCTGAGGGAATGTATTTCTCAACTAATAATGAACATTTATTTCCTAAAGAAAAACTGTTCATTACATTGTGGTTTCTCATTAAATACTTAAGCAAAACACTGCTCATTAGATTAAGCCAAGGGCATTAATCCAAACATTCACTTATGTAAAAGTTAAAAATATATATATATATATATATATATATATATATATATATATATATATATATAGATATATATAGATATATATATATATATATATGTAATCAGTGCACTTTTACACCACATCCTCCACCCAACAGCCCAGAATTGCAGTCTAGTAACATAAACATGCTTTTGTACAGTCTTTCTTATCTTTTTACATTGTAATGCGTCCATTTCTTAAAACTACAAAAAGTGCTTGTTTACTTTAGTATCTTTATCACATATAACAATCACTGAAAATGATTTGCTAATTGTTTTACTTATAGTACTTTCTCTTTTTTCCCTTTCAGTGTCATTCCAAACATTAACAGCATAAAGTGGGGTATGTTCCTGTCAGTCCCATCACAAGTTTAACAATATTAACAAATGTCCAGTCTTTCTCAGCCTATTTCTCTTGTAAAGCCATATGTGATTGATGCTTTATAGTCTCACATTTATTAACTAATTTCAGTGTTGCTGGTCTTCTTGCCTCTATCTCCCAACCCCAGACTATGGTTCCAGTCCAAGCTAAGCCCAATTCAACTACTCAACTCTTGTGCTTTTGTTCTGTCTCCCAAGCATTTCCTTTGGAACATTAGAAAAGATTTTACTGGCAATGCCTCTGTACAAGTTTTATTATCAAAATAATGAGAAGCAGAGTGCTGTTCTGTTTGATGGTTCACTTTTTGTTAGATAAACTTTTGCATTTTCTCCTCAGCCTGTTCCTCATCAAAAATAACTTTGATCCTCCAGGACAAAATATTGTCAGCTGGATACAACAGCTTGAATCTCACACACCTGACTCTTGACATTCCTTGACTGCTGAGATAAATCTGCTTGGTGTACAGTAAATAATCATTTTCCACAAACACCCTACTGTCTCCATTTTTTTTTAATATGTTGCCATTCTGCCCCAGTTTTGTGAGGATCAACTGTTTCTGCTTTTATGCTTGCACCTTTACTAATACAGGTCTTGTCTGCTTTCTCATAGCCAGTTTTAGAGCACACAGTGTGCCCTTTCGATTAACAAATTTTGTTGTTGAATACCAATCTAGTTACTTATTTGCATTTCATAAAATTAATACAGTCTGTTCCTTCCATTTTCTCTGATACAGCAGACATTTTTGGGTTTTCTCTGTGTGCTCTGTCCTCCAACTCTTCAATTGTTTGAAACAGTTCTCCTTGAGAGCAGTCTTGTATTCAGTCAGCAGTTTTTTTCATTTTGACCTCTGAGTTTTGCACGTTCATCAGTTCATTTGAATAACTGTTTGAGGCTTCAATTTTTTTTTAATACCATTTTATTTTAGTTGGTGTACTCCTTCAAGGTTTCATTTATATTAATCAGCTCTGAGAACATTTGGCTTATTTTTCATCTAAATTACTGGAAACCATCTCTTGTACAAATGCTGGATCTTTAACTACTTTTTGCTGAACAGCTCTGTGGATTCTTTCTGGTTAATGTTTTTTTCTTCACATTTTCTAAATAATTTTATTTCAGGCTCTCTAAGTTTCTTCTTTGCTGGCATCCAGGCAATGTACTTAGTAATCAGTAACTGAATTTTACTAAAAGAGGAAGAATTACCTGCACTTATCTGTCAGTTTCTTTTTTCACCCTGGGAGAGCTGAAATTAAGCTGTGATCAGTGTTCAGTCATCTTCGAAAGCCTCATTGAACTGTCCAGTTTTATACTGTATATAAAATTATAATAAAATGAAGGCATAGTGACTGGTTAAGATTATTCAGATTGAATAGGAGGAAGTCAAATCTAAAACAGTCTAGGGTGTAGTTGTCCATGACTACATCAAACTCTTCTACTTATTCCTTTGTGCTGTGTGCAGATTTAGAGAAGTGGCTGCCTAACAGCACTCCTGGACAGTAATGAGGACTGCACCTGCAAGGCTAGTGGAGTCATCTTGTATAGTGACTAGCAGAGTCAAAGAGACAAGGTAGCGTTAATTCATGGCTGCCAACCTTGGTGATGTATAGGTCCCTATCAGATGACTGAGTTTTCACAAACTCAAAATTTACATGGTTGAGTTTTTGAAAATCCAGACCTTTTGAATGGAGATTGCAGTACAGTGAGGATCAGGAAATTTACACTTTTCTCCACTGTAGTGTGATCTTGGAGTTATTATGTATATAATTTGCAGGGGGGCTTGTCCCCCCATCTGCAAAAACATTAAAAAGGTAGATTTTTGTGTAGGGGATTGAAATTCAAGTTTATATATATATATATATATATATATATATATATATATATATATATAAAACCTATTGCTATCTTTTCAGTAGTACTGACAAGGCATAAGCCTACTGTTTGACACCTATTTGTCAGTGTCATCTGTTTCCTGTACAAAAAAAAAGAGAAAATACTGAAGAAGGTGCAATTCATGCAGCTAAATTGCATCTAGGAGTACCTCTGTGATGGATACTTTTGTATGATAGAGAGCAAATAATTTGCTCTCATTATTAAAGAAGACAACTTATGTAGAATGTGAGGCATCCTGAAATGAGGCAAAGACATGATGGATGGGAACTTATTGGTGTGCACCATTTAAAGATATGGACATACTGTGAGGCAAGAATACATGTCCACGTGATGCATGTAATTAGACAGTTGAGGCCTGAGACAGTATATCCATACAACAGTATATGCAGTAACAGTCATAACATGTAGCACAGTAGATGTAAGAGATATTATCAGATGACTGCTGATGTGTAGTATAGAGGAAGGAGGAGGAGGAGGATTAATACATGCATTTAATACTAAAAAACATTTCAGGATGGCATATAGCCAGTCTCCAGTGCTGTGACATTCAACACCTCATTATCTATAATGCTGGTAACATTTTATGAGTTAACGAATGTCTGGCCAGTATAATATCTCAAAGAATTAGACAAAGGTTGCATTGTTGTCTCCACACACACAGATAAAGAATTAGAGCCAATCAAAATAATTACAAACTGGCAAATATGACTGATGGCAGGAACGGTCTTCTAAAGGAAAGTGAGAGAAAAGTCTTGTGAGTTTGACAGATAACTAGCTCCTCATTAATATGTTTCTAAAAGGTCCTGTCAGTTAAACTTAATTCTGTTCAGTTAGTGGGTTTTTGGCACAGGCTGATCAGGGACATCTGGTACATATAATCTTTTGCATGTAGTAAGAGGCTTACTAACTGAAGGAATCTGTGACATTACACCACAGGACAAGTAGATGGGTGTCAGTATATCACAGCCTCACTATCAAAAGACCGCATGCATTTCATGGCATAGTAATCAAGTAATCAAGTAATCAGAAAAGACCATGCAACTATTGAAAAGTACAGTTGTGTACACTTACCATAAATGTAGATGTTCGAGTGTATTCACTGTTGCAGTCATTACATTTGAATAATCTGCTGGCAGGTTGCCTTCAGTCGGCCTGAATATCAAAGTCTTGGGTCCTGCGTCAGTTGCTGTCTCTTCTTCTTCCATGACGTCTGGTCGTCAGGGGTATAAAACAGGCAGCCGATGCCATTTTCTTTAGTTTTTCTTGCCCAGATGTCAGGTGCCCCCCAAATAGGGAGCAAAAATATATATATAAATATATATATAACTATATATACATGCAATTGTAACAACATAAACCTTACCTTCATCTAAAAGCAAATACACCACAAAGACTGTAGAATATAGTGAAGGAAAGAGAAGCTCCAGAATAAAGGGGGATTTGGTGGGTGGGTAACCCAGACTGCAACAGTGAATACACTCGAACATCTACATTTATGGTAAGTGTACACAACTGTACTATGTTCTTCATGTTTCACTGTTGCAGTCATTACATTTGGGTAGAGTCCCAAAGGTATGGATGTGAGGTTGGAATTAAATAGCATTAAGAGCGGCTATAAGTCCCTGCAGAACTGCAGTGCCAAAGCCTGCTCTGGACTTAGAGAAGAGAGGCAAATGATAATGCTTTGTAAAAGTATGAACAGAGCTCCAAGTAGCAGCTTCTAGAATGTCTTTGGTTGGTACCCCACTGAGGAAAGCTGCTGAGGTAGATGCGGCCCTGGTGGAATGTGACCTGATTCCCTTGGGCACCGGTTTACCATGATGCAAATAGCAGAAACAAATGCAGTGGCTTATCCACTTTGAAATAGTCTGCTTTGAAATAGCCTTTCCCTCTGATCCTGCAGCAAATGCCACCAGTAGCTGTTCAGACTTTCTTAGAGATTTGGTCCTGTTTAAGTAGAATCTTAGTTGTCTGTGTATGTCCAAGGAATGCAGAATCTGCTCCCCCTTGTTCTGCAGATTTGGGTAAAAAGTTGGCAGGTAAATGGTTTGGTTAAGAGCCATACTGGATACCACCTTAGGCATAAAGGAAGGATTAGTCCTGAGGGACACCCTGTCTGGGTAGAATATAATAAAAGGCTCCACAGCCATGAGGGCCTGTAGTTCTGAAACCCTTCTTGCTGAAGAGAATGTCAAAGGAAAGCTGTTTTCCAAGATAAAAACATTATATCTGCAGTAGCTGCTGGTTCAAATGGAGACAGAGTGAGCTTTTCCAGCACAAAATTGAGGTCCCATGCAGGTGTTGGTGATCTTCTGGGAGGCCTTAAATTTTTGGCCCCTCTAAAATACTGTTTTAGCAGAAGATGAAAAAAGATGGGAGGCGCTGTGTTGTAATGAGCCGAGATGGCAGAGGCATGGATTTTTATTGATGAAAAAGATAGGCCCTTGTCAAGCATCTCAGTCAAGTATTATAAAATCTGAGGAATATTTGGCTTTGCTGTGTCAGTCCCTCCAAGCACAGAATCTCTTCCATTTATCAGCATAAGATTTTCTAGTACTAGGCCTTCTGGCTTCCAAAATGACATCCATCACAGATTTACTGAGAGGTGTTGTTTAAATAATTACATGATCAGCCATGCTGCCAGGTTCAGAGTTTGGAGCTAATTGTGCAGAATTTGATTGTTTTGCTGAGACAGTAGATGAGGTATTTGAGGCAAGTATCAAGGAGGGAGTTGAGACATATTCCTTAGAATTGGGTACCAGTGCTGCTGAGGCCATTCTGGGGCAATTAGGATCATTTTTGGTTTTTCCTGTCTGACCTTTAGTAGGACCTTTGGAAGAAGAGGCAGAGGAGGAAAGGCGTAGACTGATAGGATTTTCCAACTGAAGGATAGGGCATCCACTTTCCATGCTTGTCTGTGATAAGTCCTTGAGCAGAATTTGTCCAGTTGATAGTTCTGGGGAGAGGCAAATAGATCTATGTCCGGGCTCCCCCATTTCTCTATCATGTTGAAGACTTGTGGATCCAGTTTCCACTTGTGAGGGTCCAGAAGATTTCTGCTTAGGTCATCTGCCAGAGTATTTTGTTTTCCTGGCAGGAATTGAGCTTGAAGATGTACTTGGTATGTCAAGGATGTGTCCCACAATGCCATGGCTAGTCTGCAAAAGGGGTAGGAATGTGTGCCCCCCTGCTTGTTTATGTACCACATAACTGTGGTGTTGTCTGTCTTTATCAGTAGTTATCCTGGATGAAGCAAGTCCTTGAAGGCTGTCAGGGCATTCTGAACAGCTAACATCTCTTTCTGGTTGACATGTAGATGCATTTATTTTGGGCTTCATATGCCCTGAATGCATCTCCCTGCCAGGTGGGCCCCCCAAGCATAGTCTGATGCGTCTGTAGTTAGGGTTTGGTTGGCAGGGTGTAGAGTGAAAGACCATCCCATGTTCTGGTGATATGTCTCTGCCCACCAAAGAAACTCCTGTTGTAGGCAGGGAATAAGAGGAATCATTGTTTCCAGACTGTGACAATGTTGACTCCATAAACTTTTTAGGTACCATTGTAGTTTCCTCATATGCAGTCTTGTATATGGGATTAGTAGAATGCTGGATGCCATGAACCCCAAAGCCTGCAGAATTTGTCTTGCAGATAACTGGGTTTTTGTTGCCATCTATTTGAAGTAAATAGCCAGTTGCCTTTGTTTGTCTGGCGTAAGGTAAGCCATCTGGGCAGTTGTAATCAAGCTTGCACCCAGGAATGTAATCTTTTGAGAGGGTACGAGTTGTGATTTCTTTTCATTTATTGTGTACCCTAGGCATGTTAGAAGCCTTTTTACAAATGCCAGATGCTGAAGAAGAATGCCCTTGTTTTCTGCTTGAATGAGACAGTCATCCAAGTATGGATAGATTTGAATACTTCTTTGCCTGCAAAATGCAATTACTGGTGCCAGGCACTTTGTAAAGAGCCTGGGCACAGTAGATAAGCCAAAGGGCACTGCAGAGAATTGGTACTGCATAAAACCAGCCTTAAAGCGGAGGTATCTTCTGCACAATTCCCTTATTGGGATATGCAGGTATGCCTCTTTTAAGTTTAGAGTCACTAGCCAAGCGTTCTTGCCCAGTATGGGCAGAAGCTGTGGCAAAGTCAGCATTTTGAATTTTGGGATGTCCAAGAATGTGTTCAAAATCGATAAATCCAGTATTGGGCACCAGGCATTGTCTTTTCTGGGTACCAAGAACAGTCTTGAGTAAAACCCTTGTCCTTTTTCTAGTTCTGGTACTGGCTGAATAGCCCCCATATCCATGAGGGAAGTAACTTGTTTCTGTGCCTCTGCCCATTGATTTTGTGGCAGATCAGGCCAACTGTTTGTAATTGGCAAGGTATGAAAATGAAATCTGTATCCCTGGGATACTATGTTTAATACTCACTTGTCCTGGGTTATTAACTGTCAATTTTGAGCATGAAGTGCTAGTTTTCCCCCTAAGGGGGCTGCCAAAAGATAAGTGCTTGGTGATGGCAGAAGGAAGTCATTAAGATTGCTTACTGTAGGGTTGTGCTTTGTTTCCTCCAGATTTGGAGGTAGAGGCACCCCATTGCTTTGACTTGTAGGAACCCTGTGATTGGTATCTAGAGCCTTTTGAGTGCCTGGATTTGGCCCATGAGGCTCTGTCGGACACAGGACAGGACCAATATTTTGTAGGACAGTGTCTACTGAATCTTGGTGGCTGCTCTTGTAAGAAGTCTTTTACAGTTTGCATAGACTTAGCTTTGTCTTCCATTTTCTTTAAAACCTCTTCTGCCCTATTACCAAACAGAGTATCATGCTGTAAAGGTGCATCCAACAATTTAGTTTTAACATGATCAGGCAGATTTTGCTCTTTGAGCCAGGCATGCCTCCTAATCACAGATCCAGTAACTGTAGCCCTGCAGAAGGCCTCCAAGGAATCAAAACCACATTGCAAAGTATGCTTTCCAACCTGTTCTGCTGCATGCAATAATTCCTGTAATTCTTTATTTTCCACACATTCAGAAATCAACATAATTTTCTATTTCAATAATCCCACAACATGCTGTTGATATTTAAGCATATGAAACTGGCAGTTTAAGGCCCTAATTGCCAAGGTTGCATATGTATAAACCTTTTTTCCCCATCTATCCAGTGCCCTGGAATCTCTATCAGAGGGGGTAGGATTCTGAGCTGTTGAGGCCTTTACACCTTTGGGACCCTTTGAGATAGTTTCAGGGTCAGCAGCAGGATTTTTGAATAAAAATTTGTGGGAGTCAGGAACCCTGTAATATGTGTCTGGCTTGCTAGGGGCTGGTGGTAGGGAATCTGGAGCCATGCTTGACTCCGAAAACACATCATCAGCAATGTCTAAAACAGGAGGTATGGCCAAAGGCCTATGCTGGGGGAGAAAAAGGAAATCCCTAAGCCTCTTTTTTGATTCTGAGAAATCGTGACTCTCCCAATGAAAATGTTTCCTCAAAGTATGCAAGGTTTCACCAAAATAATAATCTTCAGGAGGAGATGCAGATGGGATGAATTCAACTGCATCTGAATCTTCATAGGGTGGTATTGACAATTCCTGATCAGAAGAGGAATCAGAAGAAATAGAAACCTGATCTGAAGATTTATAATCAGTGTCTTGCCTAAGCCTCTTATCGGGGGGGGGGGGGTGGGAACCCCTGATCAAGGTAATTAATTCTTCAGCCATTTTGATCAACTGTTTCTTGGACATAGAGGCCTCAGCACATGGCTCAAGCGGTGTTTTTTTAACTTTAGGAGTTGCTTTTGTCTTTGTTTTTGAAGCTGGCGTCAGTTTTATATAGAAATGCTGAGGCCTGAAAACACTCTCAGAAGCCGGTGCCTGCTCAGCAGCTCCGGACACATCCGAGGGAGAGACATCCATGGGTACAATACTTTCAGAATCTCGCGGCATGCTGGACTCCACATGGGTCTCGGTAGAGGCCTGCAACTCGAAAGTAGTGGGTATCAGGGGCTGCAAAAGCGCCTCACTGAATACCGGCGAACCGGCGACTGGCTTAGGAGTAGCTTTGTCATTAGTTTTGGACCTCGACGGTCTGTCTCTGTCCTTTTCTTTGTGTTTTTCATAAACTCCGGTAGTCAGATTGCTATCAGACAACATTTCAGGGTAGTTAAATCTGTTTCCAAAATATTTTGAAGCAAAGATATACCGACGTTTAATAGTGCGTTGGTTGAATCTAGCACAAAACCGAGAGCAAGGCATGTTATGATCTGGGCCTAGGCAAGGAATACAGTACAAATGGAAATCCTTATGAGGTATTTGCTTCTCACAAGTTATGCAATTATTAACTTTTACTGACATTGGTATGGAGCAAGAAAAAGTTTCCCCAACGGGGTACTTAGCTTTAATTGAAGACTTCGGTTCTGAAACTCGAATGCGAAAATTTCAGGAGTTGGCCGACCGGCACCTGTGAACTTTTCTGCTTCGGGTACCACACGGCAAGAAAGACTAAAGAAAATGGCGTCAGCTGCCTGTTTTATACCCCTGACGACCTGACATCATGGAAGAAGAGACAGCAACTGACGCAGGACCCAAGACTTTGATATTCAGGCCGACTGAGGGCAACCTGCCAGCAGATTACCCAAATGTAATAACTGTAACAGTGAAACACGAAGAACATCAATGGCTCATAATGTAGCCATCCATACAGCAGAAAACCTGACACAATAAAATCCAGAACAAGGCATTATAATACATGATATGGTTGAAACTGAGAAAATACAAAGAAAGGGAAACAGTTGTTAATACACTATATGAACTATTTCCCCTCTCTGGGTTTGTGACGTCCCAATGTCAGCACAGAAATAATTGGTGCTACTCAGTGATCATGACTTAGTCACTGGCATTATGTGGCAAGGGAGCATTTGATGAACTGGACACAGTAAATTGTCATGTCGCTGAATCTATGATTAGTGTCCTGTTCCTAAATGAAGAGGAGGGGGTAAGAGAGAGGGCAATGTTTATTAAAAGGGTAATGACTCTAAATTGACCCTAGCTGTGAGTGCATGATACAGATGAACTGCCGTGGCAGAGCTAGCCTCCTGGTGATGTAAACCTTTGCTCTAAATGATTGTCACTGTTGAAGTGACACCCCGACCCCATGTCCAAATATGGGAAAAGTGGTTGAGGATGGATGGCTGGATGGACCACTGTAAAAACAGGTGTGTGGAACCTTTGGTCTTCAAGATGTCTTAGACTTCACAAGGGACAATGTGAACAGCTTAAACTTTTTTTTTGTGGCATAAAAATAAGGATACTATTGGGGACAGCTGCAAAGTATTATACCCAAGAAAAGTAACTCAAGGATAAAGTACCATATTGGAAGAGTCCCAGGCAATGCAGCTGGAAAAAGATATAGGCATAATTGTAACTTCAGCAAGGAACCACCATTATTAGATCAAAAAGACAGCCCCTGAAAAATAATAAAGGCACCCACTGAGCTGCATCTGGACAGGCAGGTAATGCAGAGACTGTATAGAATACTAGTCAGAACACGGTGTATAATTTGCAGGTCATAAAGAAAGAATAAAAGCTACTAAAAACAGCAAAGATGTTACCAGAATAGTGAAGGGGATGAATAACTTCCCTGTGGGAAAAGGTTGGAAAATCTGTCTGTAATTGAGAACAGCAGAGAAAAGGAGGCAAATTTAGACTGATATAATCATAGGAAACTGTGAGTAAGCTGTGCAAAAAGGAAAAATACAATCTGATGTTAATCTTCGTTCATTCCTTACTGATGGGTTATCGGTTCTGTCCTTGGAACCGAGTCGGCCAGTATCAAGCTCGCATCAGCCAAAAACTCTCGAGCCAAGGTCCTACCCAGAATGCTCTGCTCTCTATTACCTCGGATCTCGTTTGCCGCATTGCTGAACAGCCGTGTCAAGCCAATCTCTCAACTGTCTAATTTTTTGACAATATATATATGCTATTACTTTAAATTTTTTTCTTAAAAGTTTATTCCAATTTTTCCTACCCTATCGCACACTTTAGACTCTCTCCCTTTAGTCTTTTCCCTTTATTTCCCTCTTTTCTTACCTTGTGGTAATTCTCCATTACTATCGTTGGTAATCCTTCCTTTTCTCTTTTTACCCTTTTCTTGGGTAGCCGTTATTCTCCCTTTTGCTACTGTGCTTCTTCTCCACACCAACTATGTTGGATAAGAAAACTTCTGTTGGTTTCAAGCAGTGCAAGGATTGTGGCTGTAAGTTACCACTTTCCAATGGTCAATACTTATTGGTCTACTGCCTTAATGTCTCCCACTTGACTGTAGATCCTCCGTGTGGGATTTGTAAAAACTTCAATACCAGGACTCTCAAGGAGAGAAAGAATAAGTTAATTTTGAAAGGTCTCCTCAAGTCTCCTTTCTCTAAGGCTATTTCTGGGTCGGAGGGCTCACCCCCTCCTGTTAAACCATGCAAGAGATGTTCTTCCTCTTCTTCATCAAAGTCACTCCCTTCTTCTCCTTCTGGAGATCATAGGGAGTCGACTCACAAGAAGGTGAAATTGATTACTACTCCAGTGCTGCCACCTGTGACCCTGTCGGCTCCAGGCTCAGTACCACCCCAAATGATCCTGACTACAGCCATGTCTCCTTTATCAATATTGGCACCGGAGTTCCCGGTGCAGACAACTATGGTTCCGGCAGTTCTGTTGCAACCCCTAATGGCACCGTCAGTACAGGTTCAGTCCCCTTCGGCACCATCAGTACAGTCTCCTTCAGCTCCAAGTATGACTCTTCTGTATTCCACAGCACAGACTTTTTTGACACCAACATGTACTTCTGTGCAGTCCTTCTTGGCACAGTCCTTATTGCTGGTGCAGACACTTTCCACTACGGCACCGTACCCTTTGGGGCAGACCTTTGCCTTTACGGTGCAGACACCTTCAACTGCTACGGTGCAGACCTTTTCCACACCATTTTCTTCAGTGCAGACCTCCTCGGCACCAAGCTCTGCACTTATTGAATTAGCAAGGACCAAATATTCCCCATCATTGGATCCTTTTGCAAGCATAGTTCATACTATTCAGTACAGTCCGTTCCTAGAAAGCCCAGAATCATCATCAGCCTTCTCCATGAGGTCAACCAAGAGTCTTTCTGAGCAGGATTTGATGCGGCTTATTGACCAGTTGCTTGTGACCAGAGGTCTCTCTCAACCATCAAAGTCCATGTTCCTTCATTCAGGTGAGAGTATTTTGCCTCAAACCCCAATGTATACTTCTCCTTTGACTTCCACTCAAGTCTGAAAGTCTATTACTCCGACAGCAGCTTCCCTCCCTCCGACTTCAATAGTGGATCTCACTTTGGAACCAATGTCTTCCTTGTGGCCTTCAGTGTACTGGGCATCTGGCTTTTCTCAGGCCAGTGGCTGTGCTGTTGGGAAGGGCATTCCTGATTTTTTTCTATGGCACCTTCCAGGGATGCTCTGTCTCTTATGGTTCACGGTCCTCTTGAGACTCCTGGTCTGGGGGTGGGCTCGACAGGGTGGGGTGTGACCCCAGTTCCGAGGTTGTTGTGCTCATTTTCGAGCTCCCATCCCTCCTTGGGTGGGCCAGTCTTCCAGGCCATGGAGAGGGTGCTTGCCTTTACTGGCAAAGCTCATTTGTCAGAGTCATCTCTGCCCTCTGCCGCAACTTCCACAAACTTCAATTCCCGGACACTGGGCACAACAGCCTCAGGTCTCTCCTCCTCAGGAGACCCCCCTCTTTGGAGTCTTCCCCAGAACCTCTCACTGGGGAAGCACCCCACAAAGCATCATGTAAGAGGAAACACATGAACTCCACTGAGGAGTCATTGACTGAAGATACGGATTTTGATGATGAGGAAGTGTCCCCACAGTCACCCTCTGATGAGGAGTCCTTTGGTGACATCCTAGAGATCCTTAGACAGAGGGGAAAATGGAAGCCCTCTAATCCTTCCTCTGAGGAATCCATATTCCTGCAGGCTTTTTGTGCCTAGCCCCCTACCTCCTGGGTCACCCCGCCTGCCGATGAGCTCATCCTGCAGCACGCATGGAAGGCTTCTGATACCATAGAAGCGATACCTAAGAGGCCAGATAAAATATTATCGCCCCGCAGAACACCCCCACCGGTCACGTGGTCTCCCAGTAGATGCTATGGTGGTGGCAGCTCCTACTAAGAAGTATTTGGCAGAAGAGAGCCAAACTGTCCATCCACCCAACAAGGAGTCCCGGGCAATTGGCAGATTAGGGAAGCATGTGTTTGCTTCATCGACCTTCGCCGTAAGGTCTTTGAATTATCTGGCACATTTTACCAGGCTTCAGCAAGATCTTATCCACCAGTTCTCTGAAACCTTGGCAGGAGCTGTTTCTGACAAAGTCTGTGATAATGTGGCTTCTCAGATAGCCACCCTAGAGTCCATTTCCAACTCTTCCATGTGTCTTAGTTCTCACGCAACGGTAGGGGTGGCTAGAGCGGCAGGCACAGGTATTGTCACCAAGCGACATGCTTGCATGCACCTTTGTGACTTTGCAAACTCCTTTAAGGCTTCCTTCATGAATGCCCCTATAGAGGCCGCTTCTTTGTTTGGTCCTAAAGTCAAGGATTGGCATGGTGTGAACAAGATGGCAAGACTTTGTCTGCTGTTGGTGTCAGACACTCCACCCCTCAGAAATTCTACTCTAGAAATCAGAGGAGTGGAAAGATCCACGTGCCAAGTTTTCCCCTAGAGGCAGAGGGGGAAACTCCAATGAAAGACACCCCTTTCGGGGCAGAGGAAGTCCGCAAAACTGAGGTACCAGAGATTCTTTCTCTGGCCAACCCTAGCAGTGCTCCTGAAGCGTTGCCCGACTGCTCACCTCTGGAAGTGGTCGGGGGTCATTTCTCCTGGTACCCTGCTAGCTGGCAAAACATAACAACCAACTCTTGGGTACAACGGATTATATCCAGAGGCTATCTCATCCTCTTCCATTTTTGCCCAGTCTCATCAAGAGTGTTACCCGGCATCCCACCCAGTCAAAGGGAAACAGCAGCACATGAAATCAAAAAGCTGCTACAAAAAAGAGTTATCCAGATGGCACCCCCGCCCCCCAGACCAGATAGGATTCAGATTTTACTCAAGGTTCTTTTAGTGCCAAAAAAGACAGGGGACTGGAGACCAATTCTGGATCTCAGTACACTAAACAAATTTGTAAAAACGGAAAAATTCCAGATGGTCACGGTTCAGTCTATCCTTCCTCTTCTGGAAGAAGACGATTGGATGTGCTCTGCAGACCTTCAAGATGCATATTACCACATAAAAATGAACAAATGCTCAAGAAGATACCTCCACTTATGTATAGGAGCCAGTCACTACCAGTTTCGAGCCCTGCCCTTCGGTCTCTCTATGGCCCCCAGAGTGTTCACAAAATGCATGGCAGTGGTTATCGCTCACTTGCAACTTCAAGGATTCCAGGCATTTCCATATTTAGATAACTGGCTCCTTACTGCCCCCACCAAGTGTCTACTGGAAGAAGCAATGCAGTATACTCTCTTAACAGCTCGAAGCCTGGAAATCACTGTAAACTGGGAAAAATCCAACACAACCTCAACTCAGTCTTTGGAATTCTTAGGGGTACTGTTGGACACAAGATATTGCACAGCATCCCTTCCAGAACACAGACTTCAGAAAATAAGACAACAAGTTCAACCACTGCTCTGTCACCAAAAATCCCCAGCTTGATCTGTACTTCAGCTATTGGGGTCGATGGCAGCTTCGATTACCATTGTTCTCCTAGCCAGATTTCACAAAAGACTTCTTCAATGGCTACTTTTCACTCAGTGGTACCCTCTACAACACCCTTTGTTTTTTCAAATAAGTGTGACTTAGAGATGCAAGCAAGATTTACTCTGGTGGATGTCTCGAAATCCCCAACAATGGTCTCGTCCTTTCACTCCCCCCATCAACTGATAGCCACAGTGACCACGGATGCCTTCCTGATGGGGTGGGGGGGCTATGTCAAGGAAACTCGGTCCAAGGCACCTGGTCGGAGACAGAAGCCCTTTTGCATATCAATGTCCTGGAACTGAGGGCAGTGCTTCTATCGCTGCAAGCATTTCACTCCATCCTTCCATCAGGGACTACTGCAATCCAATCAGACGTCAGTGGTCTGGTACATCAACAAACAAAGGGGTGCCAGGTCTTACCCGTTATGCCGAGAGGCCTTGTGAATATGGCAATGGGCGATAGCTCACAACTGCTTTCTGATTGCAACGCACATTCCAGGGAGCTCCGTGATAGCGGACAAATTGAGCAGGTGCAGCTGAGGCTACAGCCTCATGAGTGGCACTTCAATCCTCTGATAGAGGCAAAAATCTTCCACCGCTGGGGCCAGACTTGCTGTGACCTATTTGCATCCCCAACCAACTACAAGAGCAGCAACTACTTTGCCCTGATCCCCCTCAGGGACAGTCACCAAGGGACGCTCTAGTCCACACTTGGCCCCCGGGTCTTCTTTATGCCTATCCTCCTCTTCCCCTCATCTCCCGATTTCTAAAGAAAGAGTTAAAGAGCAAAGTGATCCTCATTGCTCCATATTGGCCTCGACATGTCTGGTTTCTGTTCCTCTGGCCTCACCTGCTAGATCGACCGTGGATCCTCAATCCATCCCAAATGTTGATCTCCCATCCGCAGGGTCTGATTCACCTCAATCTAACAACCCTGAAACTGTGACAGCTTGATTTATCCACTTCCTGTGATTGCCAGGCATAAGAACCTTTCGTCCCCTGTGCACAATATTCTTATTGCATCTCATAAATCATCCTCCAGACTAATTTATCTTACTAAATGGAAGAGGTTCTCTCTATGAGCAGCAGATAAGCAAATAGATTCCTTGTCAGCCCTGGTCTCGGTGGTATTGGATTACTTATCACATCTGTTCCACTCTGGGGTGTCTGCCTCTACTATCTGTGTACATTTGGCTGCCATCTCAAATTTTCATATTGGTTTTCAAGATTCTTCACTTATGTCACACAGACTCTGTTAAGACTTTTCTGAAAGGGGTTATCCACCTAAAACCTCCCTTTAGAGAACCCATATAACCTTGGGATTTGGCTTTGGTTCTGCAAGCTTTAACAGCCCCATCCTTTGAACGTGCATCCTCTTTAAGATATCTCTCTTGGAAAACTTTGTTTCTGATTGCAATCACATCATCCAGACGATTGTCAGAACTTCAGGCCTTATGCATCAAACCTCCCTATCTTATCTTCCATAAGGACAGGGTATCACTGAGAACCAATTCTACCTTTTTACCAAAGGTGGTGTCAGAGCAATCTATCAACCAGTCTGTTGATCTCCCAGTGTTCTTTCCTAACCATTCTAACAAGGCAGAGTATTGCCTGCACTCCTTGGATGTTCATAGGCAAATATGATTTTATCTGGACAGAACAAAATCTACCTGTAAATCAGACCAACTGTTTCTGTCTTTTTTCTGGACCTAGATGAAGTTATTCTGTATCAAAAATTATATTGGCTTCATGGTTGAGAAATTGTATCACCTTTATTTACAACAAAAACAATCTCACCTTGCCTCGTAGAGTCAAAGCACATTCTACAAGATCTATGGCAACTTCAGCAGCTTTCCATACTAAGGTTTCCCTCAATGATATTTGCTTAGCTGCAACTTGGGCCAAACCTCATACCTTTATTCTTCATTACAAATTGGACTTGGCCTCTGGAGGTAGAGCTTCCTTTGGCTCCATGGTGCTCAGGAATGTCCTTCCATGAGGGCCACCTAGGAATACAGGTAGCTGGGGACTCTGTCCCATCAATAAGGAATGAACGAAGATTAACAACATCAGATAAAGAAGTTATGTCTTACCATAACTTTCCATCTGTGTTGTTGAGCTTCGTTCATTCATTACTTCCTGCCCTCCTTCCCCCTTCTGGAGGTTCTTGGTTGATCTCATGTACTCCTTTCTTATAGGTCTGTTATGACCAGAGGTAGCCTCTACTTTTATCCATCAACTTGCAAACTTGATCTGAGGTAACAGGGAGCAGAGCATTCTGGGTAGGACCTTGGCTTGAGAATTTTTGGCTGACATGAGCTTGATATTGGCCGGCTCAGTTCCGAGGCCGGAACCGATAACCCATCAGTAATGAATGAAGGAAGATCAACAACACAGACAGAACGTTATGGTAAGACATAACTTCTTTTTTTTTTTAAAGAGGTAATGATTACCAACCCGAAGAGACCAGATGCAACTTAGACTTAGTTACATCTTCACATTGAGGGTAGTTGACAACAAGATACGCTTGTCTGAATGGTATGAAGAAGCACCACTGACTTTCAGAAGAACATGACATAAATGGAAGAAATGGGAGGCAAACAGAAAGAGAACAGAACAGACATGCTCAGTATCCTTTGATAACTAACATGTATGCAGCAGCCTGTTTGCTACTGAAGAAAGTACTGAAGAGTGATTCTCAGAACTACATATAGTAGAAACAACAGTAGTCAAGTCTGTTTTAACAGGGTAAAGCTATGGTTTTTGAATGTGAGATTCAGTATGCTAAAGGGCAAAAGTATATACAGATGGGACAATGTCATTTCTTCTCAGGTTTGTCAGAACCCTCTTTAAGTTGTGGCTACACAGCCTACAAATTTGAGGTTAACTTTAAAGATCTATATGAATTTCTGATAAATTTAAGTGGTAAAACTGAATATTCATACAGAAAATAGGAGCAGTAATGGGAAAATGTATAGCATGATGACAGTTATAAAATGAAAATGCTTCAGGTTACAATATACTGTGGGGATGCAGGTTTCAGACAGGAAACTGTTTTTATGTGAATATGGCTGAATATGATCTTAGCCAAAAAAATAAAAATTAGAATATGTTTCTTAGGAAAGAACACTCAGAGTGGATCACTTGTGAGCTGCTGAAAAGATGCTGTTGGGTATTAGAATGTTTATGTAAGCTGCGAAGTGAGAAACATCAGTAACAGATGACTGATAATATTAGGCAACTTTCCATCTTAGCAAGGGACAGCTTAGAAAGGTGGGGGCTTGCTTGGTGAAGTACACCTAGAAATCCTATAAAACCAGTAATTTACTTAGGAGGAAGGTTTGGTTTGACGTTATCAGGAAAAGCTATTCAGCAGCTTACACCTAATAAATCAAGCAGTACCTACAAAAAGAAATACTGATATTTATTCTGGCTTCACTTAAAGAAAGCAGTAATTACAAGTATTGTCAATGTAAGTAAAGGAAGAGATGAAACAAATTGGCAACTACAGGTTATTTAATTTATGCCATGAAAAGACAAAGTTCATAGTGGCAGCAAGAAGCCATAATTGAAAGCAAAACCATATAACAGCTACTGTCAGTGTAGAGAGGGTTAGTACTTCTCCACCCCCCAAAAAATAAATAATCTATGTGTAGTATTTAGTTTTTGGATGGAGTTGTCCAGTGTAGGACAGGAAATGTTAAAAAGAATTCATCATTGCATGTTGAAAATACACTTGTAGGTCTGATGTGTAACCAGTTGGAGGGAGGGCAGGGGGGAATGGTTGCCATAGTTTAAATTGCAAGAGGTAATATGTAAATGGAAGGCATATTATGTTGTAGTTGAATAAAAGAATATTAGCAGCATGAAGGTTTGAGGATCTTCTTACTTAAGCAAGATGTAAATCCTACAACATCTAGTACTAAGGTCACATACAGAAGATTAACACTTAAAGGGAAAGTTGTCAACATGTGGACAAAACATTTAGAGTAATCAAAAAGACACAGAAAGAGATGAGTGAAGGGAAGATCAGCAAATGAAGAAAATTTTATTAAGTGGAAATAAAATTAGATGGAGCCAAGAGGGATCAGCACTGGGAAAGATTTATACGAAGATGACAGAAGGGATGGAAAGGGGGTCAGATGCAGTACAGAGACTGTAGCAACTATCAAGGACATGGGTGAAGGCTGGGGTGGTCATCTGAAGTATAAAAGCTTACAGGCAAGAGAGGTAGTGGTATGAGGCACCAAGTAAGGTAGGGTAGAAGAACAGTGTGGACCAAAAAAGAGGGTGAAAACAGGAGAAACTAGGTTTCAGCAAAAGTATTTTCTTGAAGAAGAAGAACATGGAAGGAAGTAAAAAGTGTTACAAAGATGAGAGTGTGGAAATCTATGGTGTGTGAATTATCAGAGAAGATGTGAAGTGGCAATTATCAAGGCCAGAGATGTGTCAGTGAGGTTGGCCTACAGGTTAACAAAATTCCTGACCTTAATGAAGTTGTTATAATTAAATTGATGTTAAAAGTTAGATCACTGGCCAATTCTAAACTAATTGGGTAAAATGGTATCACTGGGTGTTTTATGCTTTACATATTTAATGAATTATAAGAAAGCTTGACGGTGCTACTTTGATTTATGGATTTTTAAATTTATTTTAATAAAGCAGTAACAAAGTTTACTTTTGTCAGTTTTTTTTACACTTTAGTGAAGTTTTTAATTTATGGTTTTAAGCTGCCTTTTTCCCTTGAATTGTTGTTAGGATAACAGTGTCAACTCTAGTGGCTCCAACAAGATCCTTGAACTATGTCAGGGGTCTGTTCCATCTGAAATCTCTAAAGAAGTCTGAAGAATTCTAAACTCCCCTTTACACACATGACTAACACACTGAAACTAATGTTGAAGCAGATGACTTGGAACCAAGTATTAACTTGACATAACAATTGGCTGGAGAGAAAACTTACAGAAATTTAAGTGGTTTTCAAGGCAGATCATAAACTTTAAAAAAGCTCTCCATATTACTAGGTTCCACGTAACTGTCATGCCTATTCAGTGGAGATTATAATCCTGAACTGCTCCTAGAATGGGTACAGTTTAATGAAAAGCCTGGCTAGGAATACATGCACATTATATTAAAGCATTGAAAAGTTAAGAAAAAGAGCTTGTTAAATATATTGAATCATTGGAAAGTAGGTTGAGAATTTCAACAATGTTTTATTTGCATCAATCCAAATATAAGGAAATGCATTACAGAGCTGCACCCTATATAGGCAGACTGATAGCTAGTAAAAAGAAAATTTGAGACAGTTGAAAATTATAAAAATGATAAATTCTTGGCATAATACAACTAAAGCAAAGAAAAAATTAGGAAGATTTTTAGCTGTGAGGCTCCAGCCATTACTTCTTCTAAAAGAGAATCAATTCAGGAGACAAATCAGCCTAATTTTTTTAATCCAGCAATGACAGCATTCAAAACCAACTGAGACAAACTCTGACAATTTTTAGAATGTAAATGAATCAACAAACCCCACAAAACATCAGATGCTTAGGGGCAAAGGTTTAAAAAAAAGAACTGGAATAACCGCAGCACGTGAAAAAGAAATGGACCAAAGAATCAACCAAAATTCCAGAACAGAGAGCAAACACAAGGCAGGAGATAAAATAGAAAATTGGTATGAATTTGTTGCTCAAACTGAATTACTTCTGTTAAAGTATTTAATAAAGCACTGGCATTTGTGCCTGCAAAATGGGAGTCAGTAGCAAAGACTGGAGCTGCTTTAAAACTATTTAGCTACTTTTCATAATATACTAATGATAACGAAAGGCAGCATTTGCACTCAAAAAGTTTTGGAACAATATGTGAAAGGGCGATTAGAGAGAGTAAACATACAGTATACTAAAGTTTTATAGCTTTACATCAGCAGAATGAATGGCACTTAATGTGAGTAGCTTATATAAGCAGTACATTACTGGCTGGCTGTTATATCCTTGCAGGATACAACTGTATACCTTAGGCTACTGTTGCAGTGATCGATATAAAGAAAATTTTCTCTGCATCTTGTTCATAATGACAAACTAGGAAATTCCAAATGACCAGAAATAATTCCAAAAAGGACTCCACCACTCGAAATTCAAAAACACATGTAAAATTTATTGTGAGCATTTTTGTTCACATTCAGTGAATGAACTTCTAATTTTATTCATTGAATGTGAACAAAAGCGTTTACAATAAATTTTCATGTGTTTTTGAATTTCGAACGGTGGAGTCCTTTTTGGAATTATTTCTCATCTTGTTCATAATGCCAAAAAACAGTACCTGATACTGGATATAACAATCCTTTGATCCAGGTGCAAATCATACAGGTATCCTTTGAGCATATTGCTATGGGCATCCTGGACACATTAGTATAATCTACCAATGAGTATCAGCACATACTAGTCATAATAGACTATGCTACCAAATTTCCAGCAGCAGCGCCATTATGCAAAACTAAAATCAAGGCTATTGCCAGGGAAATTGTACTGTTATTTTCCAGAGTGGATCTCCCTAAAGAGATATTACTGACCAAGGCACTCTCTTTATGTCAAGGGTACTGCATCAGTTATGTCATTGCTTTAAGTTTATACAGCTGAATATGTCACTCTACCATCTGTAGACTGAAGGATTAGTGGAGAGGTTTAATAAAACACTAAAATCCATGCTGAGGAATGTTGTTGATGCAGATGGCAAAAATGGGCCATTTGGTACCCTACTTATTCTTTTCAATTTAGAAATGTACAACAAAGTTCACATTGATTTACCCTGTCTGAGTTTCAGTATGGAGGGCATCAAAGAGGGTTGCTTCACATTGCTAATAAAATGCAGGAAAAAAAAGAAACAGTTTAAAAGTGGGATAGAACATTAAGTTAATTTGAAGGAAAGATTAGAGCTGGTAGTCCCCACAATACGGAAGCACACAGAGACCCAGACAAATGCAACAATACTTTACAAGAAGACTGTCCCACTTACACAAGGTAACTCAGGAGATCAGGTAGTAGTGTTATTGCCCTCCACATAAACATATTTCTAGACAAATTGCAGGGACCATATGAGGTGATGGAATGAACATAAATGCAGTTAACTATAAGGTTAGACAGCAGGGAAAGGAAAAAAAAACAGATTTATCACATTCATGTGTTGAAACCATGTAAAAAATGTAACGAATGCTGCAGACATCTCACAAGCTGAAGTTGATAAAACAGAAACTAGAACATCTCAATCTGAAGTGCAGACAGAGGAATACTTGTGAATAGTACAGAATCAAGAGGTGAGAGAATCTTTACTACGAAATAATGGAGTGTTATTAGAGATGCTTGGAAGAGTTAAATTAATAGACCATAACATAAATGGAATGAAGGTTAGAATGAGACCTTACAGAACACAACAGTCACAAAAATAGTAAGAGAAGTTCAATAATGCTCAAACTACAGAGCGACTGGAGCAGCCCATCAGTGCTAGTTCCTAAACTGGAAATATCTAATTCTGTAATGACTCCAGGAAACTAAACAGCATTTCAAAGTTTGATAACTATTCTTTGCCTAAAATTAATGAGCTGATGGATATGCAGTATACCTGACAGCACCAGACATGACAAAGGAAACTAGCAAATACCACTTACCTCTTCTGCCAAAGAAAAAAAGAGCTTTTGTAGCCCATAGCTGTATAATTCTACACAATGTTGCCACTTGGATAACATGCAGCCCCAGTCACCATTCAGACACTGATGGATAAAATACAAATTCACTCATTACATGTGACTGCATAGCTATATGATGTGGCATTCATTCAAAGGACTTACCTAAACTACAGGCCATGTTCAAATCCATAAAACAGGTAAGCTTGGCTGTAAATGCTAGAAACGTAAACTGGGTATGGCAGAAACCATCAGAAATGGTAATGGATTGTCCAAGGACTACAAACCCATTTTTATGATTCCCAAAGCATTGATTTTGTAATAGGAAGTTGCCTGGAAAATGTATAATGTTCCTTTAAAAATGTATAAGGTGCCTTTAATGGGCTGTATTATAGAGCATGGGAATATTCTCACAACAGTTCTAAGGATCTGAATGGACAGATGATAAAATCAGCAAGTGAAGGAGAGTAGTATTCCTGGAATTGAATTCATGTTCAAGTCTTGGTGAGT
The DNA here is from genome assembly GCF_019279795.1 of Protopterus annectens. Lineage (NCBI taxonomy): Eukaryota > Metazoa > Chordata > Ceratodontiformes > Protopteridae > Protopterus > Protopterus annectens. The sequence goes on along the minus strand of NC_056745.1, from coordinate 380,934,692 downwards.
ACCTTAACGAGGTGGACTGTGTTTTTACAAAATCTCACCAAGATCACACTGATATATAGAGCTACATTATATATAGCACATATCAAGGATAGAAGTAGGTTAAAAAATAAAGACAGCTGGGTGCACAAGTCTAAGGATAAAAAAATGCCCAATTCTGGTAGGAATACTTGTGCCAGGACTAGAAAAATGACACTGCAGAATCCTCAAGAGATGGAAACATTCCTACAATGTGGATAGGCCAGGCTAAGGGGGAAGATGCCCCTCTTACTGTAGAAGGAAGTAGTAGTCCACAAAAAAAATGACAAGCCGGAAAAGACACATAAAGATGATAGCGTGGACAACTGAGAATAAGAAAGATATTGTGTACTGTTACTATAATGCAAGAAGCCCAGAATGTCCAGTTAGAAGGTATTCAAAAAGATTAAGAGAAATTAGAAGAAAGAAAAATGCATAAGAAAAACTTTCTACACTTTCAGATGCAAATTTGTGTTCATTAATACAACAAATTCATGAAAAACATTATATAGACCAAGAAACCATGGGCTGTTTGGGGAAAAAAAAGCAACTGAGAACATGCAAAAATATAAAGGAACAAAACCTAGAGATTTTTGAAAGGAATAAAAAAGAAACATGGCCATGGGAAAGAGAGACCTGACATGGTACAATGTTTATTTAAAGGAGAAAGCCAAATGAATCAATTCAAAAAAGCAGCTCCAAAGTTATTTGAGGAGAAATACAGGCAAAGGCACCCAGATATGGAGTTTCACAATGCAAAAATAAGATCACAAAGGGGAAACGTAAAACAGAAGATTAGTAAAGTTGAAGTTAAAAAATAGAAGCTGAAGTTATGGAATACCTGTGACATGAAGGATTTAGTGTAGAAAGTCTAATACAGGTTATGTCACAGCATGATGGAAGAATGAGTCCCCAAAGTAAGAAGAAATAGGTGGAGCACAGGACATCTGAAGATGAAATATGGCCATGGGAAAGAAAAAAGAGATTTAATATGGTGGAATATTTATGCAAAGGAGAGAACAAAACTAATCAATGCAAAGGAGCAGCACCACAGATATTTGAAAAGAAATACAGGCAAAGGCATCAGGATAGGACATTTTTTACAATACAAAAAGAAGAAAAAGACAAAGTGAAAAATATGATTAGTTAAATACAAATTGAAGTTATGGATTGCCTGCAAAGAGAAAGATGTAGTGTAGAAAATCCAACTCTGGTAATGTCATAGCATACTCAAATTAAGGAGTAACAGGTGCATCATGAAGCATTTGATCAAACACCACATATAAAGATACTCTGGAGCCTTCAGTAGGATCTACGAGAAGATTTGCTTGATTTAATGGATCAACGAAAGAAACAGATTGCAGAAGGTTGATTAGACCCAAAATGTTAGAAGTCTGATAAAACAAATGAACACAGAAATCAATATGATTAACAGAAATGTATGTGCTATAACAGAAGTAAATAGGATATATACCTACATTAATAACAGAGTCTTAGTGCAAAAATATAGGGCAATAAGGGAAAGGAAGGGAAGCAATCAAATGCCATAATGGAATTATCGAATAGAGAAAACTATAAAGTAGTTAAGACAAGCGATGTTACTGTTAGATGAGTATACAACAGGGAACAGATCAACAAAAGCATTTGGAAATATGGATGTGATAAAAACAATGCTCAGTATTAGAACAGACCAGGATCTGTTGTACACTACTGCAAATAATAAACTAAAGATATCAGCACAGGCAGAAAAGCTAAGATATGCAGGTATATATACAGGAAAAGCACAAAATAAGCAATTCACTGATGACCCAAAAAGTTTTATAGAGATTTGGGAAACAAAGAAAAAGGAATAGAAGCAAAATCTCCTACCTGGAAAACCCCACATCCAGATGCAGTACCTAATTTCTGGCCAACTATTCAATGTCTTTGCACAAAAAATTAGACCTGTATAGGAACTACTTTTATACACACCCTGAACAGACACCAACCTAATTAACAAAAGGAAAAATGATACTCCTCCTTAAGAGTGAACCTGCAAGCTATCCTAGAAACTGCAGACCAATAACTTGCTTTCAGAAGATGTATAAACGATATACTGGAACTGATGCTGATAGAGTTTATAAACATTTAGAAGAAAACTCAATCATGGAAACAGAACAAAAGTGTAACAAATGAAAGTCATATGGAGCAAAGGATCATTTGTTGTTAACTGTCACAGTTTAATTTCTCCAAGTCTTTTGGGTTTCAAATATACCTTCATCACACAGCAGAAAAGCAACTTTGTGCAAACCATCATTGATCTGAAAGTTTTTATCATTAAAACTGAATCTCAGAATATGTTTCCACAACAAAGACCCACAAGGCACTGAAACACAGGCATATCACTCTGACTACAAGTGGAAAAGCCCCAGAAATTACTGTTCACCTCCATACCCAACCATAACCGCATTTGCAAGGCTGACATTGGCAGGATTCTCTAAAACCCCCAACAAAGAGACTTGTACAATAGGAAATCCTCACCCTTACAATTCTCCGCAACAGTCCTACACTGAGTCATGAAAGTGGACGAGAGAGGGACATTCTGGTCAGGGACACTGCAGCATACAACAAAACATCTGGAATTCTCAACAACCCTGACTACTATGAGCACTTCAGCCTTGGAACAATCAAGACAGCATATGAAAATGTCATCACTGAAATCACCTATCTAAATGAGGAGGGCCTCATTAGTAAGAGTTTCCTGGATTTTCTAATGGCAACACATCCCATGCTCTCCTGCATTTTTGGTATCCCCAAACCTCATAAAAACATTTTAGACCCTCCCTACCGACCTGTCATTGCAGTGGAGGTTTAATTACAGAACCTATCTCAGTCTACCTTGAGGGTCAGATTAAACCACTAGCAGAAAGGAACATATCTTTTATCCTTGTCACTACTGATTTCCTTAAGATAAAAAATATCACCATTAACAACAAAGCATGTCTCATTACCATAGATGTTGAGGCTTTCTACATCACACTTCCACATGATAACATTAGGACAGTGATCAAGGCATACTAGAAAGAGTGGAAAGCACTTTGAGAAGAAACCAAAACAATCAGCAGGCTACTGAGAATTCTCCTGGAAAACAACTTCTTCAGATTTGTTAACTCTTTCTAAAGGCAAACTAAGGGTATTGCTATGGGAGCAGCCATGTTTCCTAGTCTGGCAAACACTGCTGTTGGAAAATGGGAAGATGAATTCATTTACCAACCCCCCCTTTTAAGTGTTTATGAGTTGCTAGCTGAGATTTATAGATGACATTTTTATAATATGAAATGGCAACCTGGAACAACTACAGGATTTTTACAACCACATTAGGAACTCAACCAGCTTCCTTAAATTCACCACCACCCACAGGCAGAACTTAGTAAACTTCCTGTACTCACTCACCAGCAAGCCTGGAAATGGTTATTACCTCAAAAACAAACTTTACTGCAAGCCCACAAGTGTCAACCTTTTGCTGCACAAAAACAACATATAGCCCTTCAAAAATGAATGGAATGTTATAAAATCCCAAGGACTGAAAAACGCTAGGCTCTCAAAAGAACTTAATTTTATGAAAAACCTTCTAGACCTGGAAAAAGATTCTTTAGCCACAGACTACAGCATAAAAATGATTAAGGACATTTTCAACCTTATGAATCCAAAGTAACAACCTAGACTCCTATTCTGCCAACAACTACAATGGCTGCAAGCTCCAGACACTAAATAGACACAAGAATAAAAATAAAAGGAACACCAGCATGACATTAAATTATTCCATGGACTCCACTGAACTAAAGAAAGCCATCAATGAAAAATGGTGCATCATCAAGGACAATACCCTCAAAAATATCCTGCCACTGAGACCAAGCTTCACTTTAAGAAGAAATAGGAACATCTGACACTTCCTGGAAACCAATACATTACAACAACCATATGATTTACTCCCTGGTACTTTCCCCTGCAGCCCACCACCTTGCAACTACTGCAACTTTATGTTTGTAAGTGATAAAATGGGCTTTTGATGCCCTAACAACAAGAAATACTACAGCAAGATAATCAACAAGCTAAAAACAGGATTGCCCGACACTGTACAGATATAAGACAAAAAGCACTCATAAGCACTCTTGCAAAGCAAGTCATTGAAAATCTGGCCACATCACCTTCTCCTTCCACATCATCCGTAGAATTACAGCTGAACCATTAGAAGGTAGCACCAATGACAAACTGGAGAACAAAGAACTTGAATGGCAAGTAAGACTCAATGCTGGAAAGGCACCTGATCCTTCTTTGATCAACTTGTGTACTAAACCTCAGAAAACTGGAACATCACATGCACTAGTAACCACTTTGGATGAAAGGACCTCCTCGAGGCTTTGACCTCCTTGAACTAAATCCAGCTAGGATTAAAACATGTAATCACTGTTTCCCATCTGCAAGAACTATTACTGTTGATGTTGGCTTAGTTTTTTTTTTTTTTACTTTAACTTTAAACTTTTCTAGTAGACTCTTGGTCCATCAATGTACTTAATATCATTGTTATTGGCCTCTAAATTCAGGTCCCTCTCCAAGGCCTTGGACCAACTATTCTTCTAGTTACCGCATGGACGTTTATCTAGCTTGGTATGCAGAACTTCCCCCAAAGAATTTTTTCGTAAAGTTCATAGCTTACATTGCCTTGCTGTTATTACAGTCAAATTGCAATACAGTTACTGGCTCAATTACAAGTTGTTTGTTTATTTTATTGTATTTTACATTTGTTGACTTGGTTTGTCTGACTGAACGAAGTGGCCCCTTTTCAGCGAAGGCCAGGAGAGAAAAGCTCCACATGTTCTACAGATTATAATTTACAAAAATAAGTAAACAGTCAGCAACTGGTTTACAGGAAATATTCAAAGCAACATATACATAAAAAACAGGGATTTACTACAGTAAACTAATCATTATGCCTGTCAGATTTAGAATCCTACATCATTCAGAAGGACAAACAATAGTTTTGCCACCAGATGTAAACTCTTATATTATGCAGATAAGAATTATGTAACGTGCTTAGGATAGAGAAGTTAATGCGAGACAAGGTCTGGAGAGTTAGAGAAAGTTACATAGGCTGGGAGCAGATAGAGGTTTGCAGTTAGGGTTGATAAGCTGTTTAAGGGGGCTGGGTACAGAGGCAGGTCCATTGGCTTAACAGGTATTCTTTAGTGGCTAGCTTGAATTGACTTAAGTTGCTTGAGTGACCTGATCTCTAGTGGGAGTTTGTGCCATGACTTGGAAGGATTATAGCTACAGAGAATACATCCTTTCTTAGTTTTAAGTTTGTGGATTTGTAGCAGAACTAGGTTAGAGCTCTGGAGGGATCTAGCAGCTGAATAGTGGGAGATGACAGATGATAGGGTAGGACAATAAGAAGCTGATAAAGGATGGAGTGGATGATCTGGAGTTGAGGGAGAAGAAGCTGGTGAGGTAGCCAGTTAAGGTGTTTAAGTGAGAGACAGTGAAGTGACTTGTAATTCTGATGTGCTGCAAATTTGGCTATCCTGTTGTAGGTAGATTCAAGTTTGACAAGGAGTGTGGAGTTGAGGCAAGTAAGAATTTGATAGCCATAAAATAGACTGGGTAGTTTATCACTTTCTACCTACCAACAAAGGTGTTTTGCTTTATTTTTCTTTAACAATTGGCAGACTTTGATAAACCCAACTCTTATTTCTGCAGGGCCACGTTGTAGCTTGTCCCTACACTAGCCACTACTTTTCTGGCTTTACACTAACACTACTTTTTGGGTTTACTGTCAAGGCCAATAAATATTAGCAAGATTGTTTCTTCCTGTCCTCAAACCCATACACTCCATAATACAAACTCATTTTTTTCTACTCCACACAAAGCTCCTAGCTTTCCTCAGTCTTTTTACTTGTTTTCTTATTTTATTTTGGCTGTTTTGTCTTTTGGCTATTCTAAATGTCCCTCCTTAGAATTTTAAATACCAGACACATTCCCTCAGGATGTTTTATCCCATTTTTTTTTATTCTGAGCATAACTGAAGACAAAAGCTGCACACCCCCACCTTAAAGTTCACTTTTGGGTAGTCAGGAGCCCCCATGCACCTGGAAGACATTGATCTCCATGTTCCCACTCCATTTTAGTCTCACAAGCATCCACCATAGTAATGCTTGCTCTACTTAATTTAGCAGGTATTGATTAACTTTCCATATTGTTCCTGTTTCAACTGGTTTCTGTCCTCATGTTATAACTGAAACTAGGAGGCACAAACACTCGCATTAATATCACACACTAGCACATCTGGTAAATCCAAGTGGCTGGCCGTCTCACACAGGAAATAGAAAACCATTTTTTCTGACTCTATAAATCTGGTTATTCTCTATTACCCAGGGTCCATCTCTGACCAGGCAGCCAACCATCCCCCCGACTAACCCACATTCTTTAGCTCCATACAAAGGGCAACATTTGCTTGAATTTCTGCTTGGAGTTGTTTTAAGACTTTCTAGATTACCCTTCAGGTTTAGATTAAGTAAAGGGCAGATCTGACAAGGCTTTACAGTAAAGGGCTGATAAAGATTCATATTTCTCATTTTAACATGGAAGCTACTATATCTAAACTTGTTTAGTATTTCCATTACTTCTAGGTTTAAGTTTGTGCTTTATACTTATGTAACTGTATTTGGTACAAGACCTGATAGTGAAAGTTTTAGTGTTATAGAACTGACAGTTGTGTTTTTTCTTTTGGCAACAAAAGTTTTTTTTTCTTCAAATGAAACTCTCACAAAAAGTTTTAAAAGATGGGCTATGGTTACTCAGAGGGCCAACCTCTCGGGCCCTCTTCCAAAAGGAACACACCCATGGGGACCCAACATGGCCCTAACATGTTTGCAATAAATACAGGTTGCTGCTGTCACTCTTTTATAAAACAGAGCTCATGTGCCCCTCTAATAAAAAAAACATTTGAAAAGAAGAAGAACAGGCTTCTGCATTTACTTTCTTCATTTAAACGTTTATCCTCGAGATTACAACTAGTTTTCATGGGAATTTTAATTCAAACCAGAGCATTCTACTGAAAAAGAGGAATTCCAGTCAGCATATTAGAGATACCAGCTCAATGAAGAAATGTCTCTTACTACCTCCAACCCTTTCAGGGGCAAGTAGGTTATATCTATGTTTCCTGTGTTCTAGGCTTACTACTGCTTACTACTACTTACTACTTGGCAAGTTAGCACTTCTTCAACCTCACCTTTTCTGACAGGACAGGCAATTACACTGTTATTCTATACAGTATCTTGGGAGACTCTTTTCTCTAACACTGTCACTATACAAGGCACTTGGACACAAATACACAAGCACCACAAGCAAATTCAAACATGCACAGCACTACATTTAGTCCCTAACTCACAATCACTCACAAAAACAGACCAAGATTTTCACTCACACACACACACACACACACACACACACACACACACACACACACACACACACACACGCACACACAGACACACCCCAAATCCCACTTAAATTCTACACGCAATACAAAACATACTTGAAACCAAGTGCTTTTGATATGTTTTTCCACCCAGAAATATTTTTGAATAAATTGTTCAACACACTGATGGATAACCATACATATAAACACATTTTTACATCTTAATAACCGTATATAGAAATACACTCTAATGTGTCACAAACTAGTAAACTTACCTTAAAACTGTCAGTGTATAAGGAGTTGTACTGTGCTAAAATGTGGGAAGAAATGAAACTGCTATACATTCAGACAGGAGTGTACGGTTGGTAGTCAGAGATGATACAACAGTACATCAACAGGCAAGTCTGATGGTGTGTGCCTTTGTGCATCAGACATACTTGACAAAGAAAGCTGAGATCTTAGCCATGTCAAAGAATGTTAACATGGACAAATAGGAAGTCTGACAGTAGAAGATTACATAATAACTTTTACACAATTTTATAGAATTAGTAGCTTTTTTAAATTATCACATTTGTCTTGGTGAAAACAGACAGGCATACCTACTTTCAAATTTACTACATCGTTAGCTCCAAATAACATTTCCCCAAAGGAAGCAGACTAGAGTATGTAAGACAAAATAATTTATTTGAATATGCTCTTATCTAAAATAGAAAATCTGTTTTACAAAATACAGTTGTACAATTCTAGTTTACATCTAAAGAAAAAAACACCAATTGCAGTAAATACGTAGAAAATATGCCGCTAGACTCCACTTGAATGAAGGTGAAAAGAATTTATTCCATCACGAATACACGTACAAAACACATAACCGCATATTTTCTACGTATTTACTGCAATTGGTGTTTTTTTCTTTGGTTCAACAGCAGTATCCGATATTTTTTACTTATCTAGTTTGCATCTAACTTATTAGCTCTTTTCTAACTTACCACTGACAAGCTCCATGGAGCACAAGTCACTAGTCACAATGTCCCACTACCTCATTTGACTGCCATGGAAAACAGATAAAAGCAGTCAAATTAAAAAGTGTTTTAGTGGGGAACTGCCGCACTCCCCACACCTGAACATTAGATATACTTATTTCTCACATTGCATCAACATTGGGGAAAACAGATTAACTGCATTTCCATTTTCTCAAAGCAGATATGACCTCAGAGGTAGTATATTTACAGATCAGAGGTACTGCAAAAAAAAGCCCCACATCAGGGAATAGATGTCATAGATCACAACAGCTGGTGTAATCTGTAACAGCATAACTGTGAGGAAGGAAACTTGGTGGTAACTCGAAAAAATCTTTTGTATCACCTGTCTTAAGTATATTGTCATGTGCTCTGCTTCTGCTGTGGACCTCTGCATTTCACACCGGGTTTTACTCATAAACTGCACAACTAATACAAAACTATCAACAATTCAGGATACATCTCATATCTGTGAAATGTATAATGCAACGAAAAAGTATGTTTTAAAAAAAAACAAACCAATCCAGTCCTTAACAGTGGCCAATTTTAAGTTACAGACATATTTATATATACTTGGCAAAATGTTCATATTGGTAAATTAAAATACACAAAGTTAGAAAGCAAGTGTAAAAGTCTAAATGTTAGGTTACAAAGAAACATTGGCCGGAATATCTGCTTGCACCCCAAACTGGTCTGCAAGTTTCTTCAGTCTTTCTTCCAACAAAATATTCTTCTTTACTTCTTGGTTATAATTATATTTCAAATCTTCAATTTCTTCAAAAAATGAAGGGTCAAAGTTGTCCAGTTCTTTTTTCAACTTTTTGACTTCCTCCTTAAAATAAAACTGGTACATTGTTAGAACCCAAGTAAACTGGTATTTTACTTCACATAACATGGCATTAGACAAAAAGTAAGCAGCAGCATAAATAATACACTTTTCAGGCACAAAGTAGCAGCAGTATCACTGACTGCATTAGTATGTGAACAAACAATGTTTTAGGTAGAAAATGACAGATATGAGTACTAAGCATGTTAACCAACCTTCAAAAGTCACCCACTGTGCTTAGAAAATCTCAGGCTTCTGCCTATGCACAATATCCCCCTACACTGAGTATCGTGTGTAATTCTCTAGCATTTCCATTTCTTCACCCAACTTAGGCAAGGAGCGGCAGTTACAAGAAAACATATTAACAAAGTTATGAAATTAGCCACCTGAACTTTACTTAAAGCAGGACATCTGTGACTGTGCCATACAAAAATGTAAGGATAAAATAAGGAACCTGCTGCAAAGGATCATATCAAAGATAACTGATAAAGTCTCCAAATGCAAAAAATGGCACAAATCACCGGGCAGGTAAAACGTATTTAATATAAGACACAAAACAAATGCTTTTTTGTTAAATAGGTGATAAAAGTGTTTTGTGTCTTATATTAAATACCATATATCTGCCCTGGTGTGTCGAGCCATTTTTTACATCTGGTTACTTTTGTCATGTTTGGCTCGTTACTTTCTTGAAAGACCTTTCTTTGGGATTTATAACTGATACAGTGACTACTTACACATATAGCACAAATGTGAGTATTCACATCATTTTATATTCAAGAAGCCCCTTTGTAGTGGGCAGACTACTGGGTACATATGAGAAGTTATGACATTTTCTCTTTAAAAGGGCCCTTTGCTATGGTAGTCTCAAGTACTCTCTCCAGGCGATCTCAGTGACAGTTTCTTGTAATTGAAATGGCCATCCCAGACAGAAGGAGGCAGTGGGTGTATAAAATACAAATGCTGAAGAGGGCCTCTCAAGGACAGCGGATACAATAAATACTGTCTGAATATCCTTTACATCTTGCTTTAAAGGATTATTTACTGTAAGAATACTCTCGGGCAGAATCACAGGCAATATCTGCAGTTTTTTAAAGACAATGGCAACAGGGGCCAATCCACCTGTAAGGCAGTCAAACAAAACATCTCTGCAGCACAGATGTGCTGAGTCCTGAAGCAGATGTCCTCCTCCTTATATACCTTTTTTTCTAATAAATGCTTGTAAAATCACTTCACAACTAACTTCCTTTCTCCACTATTGTCTTTACCTGTAATTAGTCCCTGTACCTTCTTTTTGCACTGTTTAAGACTCATGTCCTCTTTACAAACCCAGTGCTAACCTATATGCCTTACTGCACATATTACCATTGCTTGGTTATTTTTATTATATTTGTTTTATTATTTTTGCTATTTTTTTTTCTTACAATTTTTTTTTGATTTTGCAGTTTGTAATTTATTTGTATTTGTATTTTATTCATGTCTTGGAGCTTATCTCCCCGGGCCTCTACTGAAAATGGACATATATCCAGTTAGACCAGCTCGGTCAACAAATGTAAAATAAAAAAATAAAATAAATAAATGTCCAAACTACAGTACTTAGTGCCTCTAAACCATCTGGTGGGCAGCCTAGCAGAAGAGTTTAGTTAGCTAGAGCAGGACATTATCAGAAAAGATAAAATTTGACATGTAGTCTAAAACAATGCAGAGAGGTCATGGATATTCAGGCTAAGGCACTGTCAGCTGAGGACCAGCCCCTTTATTATGACTGTAATCCAAATGGTAATGAACTTACCTGCAGATGCTGTTTCTCGATCTCCGTTGTTTTCAGCTGTGTTTGCAGATCCACAACATCTGCCATAAGCTGGTCATGTTTTCTGCCTTTTTCCAGCAGCCCATCATATCCTGAAGAAAAGAACAGGTTATGTTGTGAGTTGTGTAACTCAATGGGGAAAATTATCAAAAGGTAAACCATTACAAAATTAAATTTAACAGCAAAAACTTCTGTAACAGCACTCACTAATTCTTATGCAGTCATTAGTGGCTTACTAAAACTGAACCAGAAAGCTGTACCAGATCATCAAAGCCTCTAAGATACTAGCTAAGACTTATTTTGCTAAGGGTGTCAGTATTTAACTGCAAGTAACTCTGTACTGTTCAACTAGCTTAAGACTTAAAGCATGCAAATGTATATGTCCTTCTATATCACTGTTGCAGTATTCGTCATAGAAGGATGTCTCGCCCAGTACAGCTCGACACTCAGCCAGTATGAAAAAAGCCTAAAAAAAATCTTGTGTTCCCCACACAGAATGTAGGGCAAAAAAGGGGTGTACAGACGCAACTACCTAGAACTTCTTTTGCTGCCAGTTTGAATGCAGTTTTTGCCACTTGGTTTGAACCAGATAAGAGCCCCGTTGGTTGTTGTTTTTTTTTTTTTTTTTTACTTTTCTTGATCTTGTATTTTATTTTTACTACCTTGAGTTCATGTCATCCAAGTAGGGAGGTGGCCAGTGTGGGAGGCAGATTCCCCATAAGGATCATCACAAACAGGTCTTTTTTGTTTGGGTGCTTCACATGACCTTACCTCTTGTGAAATCTGTAAGGCATTTGTGTCCAAGACACCCTTAAGCTGTTTGTCTTCCCTGGTCATTTATCTTGAAAACTAGTGGGTTAAACAGTTAGCCCAGTGTACCATGGCAGAATCCTTTAATCACAAGATGCTCCCACTAAGTAAAAGAAGGCCAAGACATCTTGCCCAGCCGCCACTGGATGTCCCTCTAGTAGCAGGTAATAGCTCTGTAGGTACTTCAGCATTTATGTTGGATTCTTCTCCTGCCATCCTGCTGACGGCCAGCATAGATCTGTCTTATTGCACATCCTCTGAGGCTTTGCAGCAGTCTGCTCTGGATGTCAAGGGGAAACTGAAGTTGTTTGCCTTGGAGCATTCTAGAGGAATTAAGCAGATATTGGTTAGGGAGTACGTTCTGGGTTCTCTAGAATCTCGCCAAGGGTCATAACCTCCAGTATTTGTTAGGGCTGATGTTCCTTCTAAGAAAAAACAAAAAATGAAGCATGTTTTGGTTTGTCCTATGGATCCTCAAAGGGAATGGCAACAGTTTACTCAAGGCTAGTTTTCTGCCTTAATGGCCCTAAAGCCTCCTCAAGGGGTTTCAGTACCTGCTCCTTCTTGGGCCTCTACCCCTTCTATATGGCTTAGGGAGCAAGATTCCTCAGTTGAGGATTCAGTGTCTGGTGACGTGTGTTTGTCCTATTCTTCACAGATGTGTTTGCCTTTGGCTTATGGTTCTGATGAAGAGGAATCTGATAACCTTGAGTTTCCTTTCGAGGAATTGTTCTTTGGGGGCACAATTGCTAGGATGATGGAATTCTTTAAGTGGATTCTTCTCAAGTGTCTGATATTCAGAGAATATATTAGGAGTTGCTTCAGATGGATACAACTAAACCATCAACAGTTCCTCCTGCGTTGCCTGCCTTGTTAGATACTTTCATTGCTGCTTCCAAGTCTCCTGAGTCTCAGCTTCCTGTTCCTACAAAACCTGATAGGTTCTGTCAGGATTCTGAGGATTGTCTACTTTTATTTAAATACTCTTCTACTGATCCTGCTGTGGTGTCAGTCTCTTCTGACAAACCTTCTAAACTTTTGCCCTCTTCCAAACTTGTCTTCTGATAAGGACAGTAGGGTAATGAAGAGGATTGGCAAGAAAGTTTGCACTGCTTCTATTTTGGCCTTTAGTGTTGTTAATTACCAGACCCACATAACCAGGTATGCTCTGGTCTTGATTGCTGAGGCTTGTCAGGTTATCTCTGTCCTCCCTGATTCTGATGGCAAATCCTCTGCCTTATCTTTTTTAGGTTCTGCTTCTCAAGTGGTTCGCCACTCTGTTAAGTGTAGCTATGATACTGCTGATGCATCTTCTAGGGCTGCAGCTTTTAGGCCCATCATGAGGTGTTATTTCTGACTTCATCTCCAGTCTCTACTTGAGGACATTAAGGGCAAGTTGTTGGATGCTTCTTTGGACAAAACACATCTTTTTTGGGACTGTTACTGCTAACAAGTGTCTTCAAGAGAAAGGCGAAGCCTTGCAAGACCTTTTTTTGGCTCTTCTATCCCTAAGTTCCAGAGGAATTATCCTTCTATGTCTGTTTTTGGTTGCAGACAACCCCATAATTGCAGGAAGGGTGGGAGGCCTCCCCAAGGCTTCCCAGATTTCTGTGGCCCAGAAGCCTTCTTTATCTGATAAGACTTCTTCTCTTTGACAATTCACCTCCCCTTCTTTTAGACCAGGTTCCTTTGTCCCTTTGGCTATCCCTTTGTCTTCCAAATTGGCATCTCATCACTTTGGACCTTGGGTTCTTTCTGTCATCCATCAGGGTTACTTCATGGTATGGAAATTTCTCCCTCCTTTTTCAGGCATTCCTCAACCTCCTCTAGATCAACTTCCTCATTTTCTGGAGGTACTAGGGTCCGTGCTGAACCAAGGGACCATTCAACCTGCTCTCCCTTCCTAAGTGGGAAGGGGTTTTTATTCTAGAATGTTCCTGGGTCCTCGAAAGGAGGGGACTTGGAGACCTATTTTGGATGTCTCCTGGCTCAACACCTTTCTTGAGACCCCTTCTTTTTGGATGCTTACTCTTCAAACTCTGTTTCCTCTTTTATAACCCCAGGGTTTACTGGTATCCTTAGATCTGAAAGATACTTACCTTCATATCCCTATTCATCCTCTCTTCAGGAAGTTTTTACATTTCTCTATGTCTTCCTCTCATTTTTGGTTCTTTGGCTTTTGGTCTCTCTAGTGCCCCAAGGGTATACACAAAATGCCTAGCTTCTGTGATTGCCATTTGCTGGCTCCAAGCCATTCAGATTTTCCTTATCTTGAAGACCTGCTGCGTCAGGCACCTTCTCCCAGTCGATTGTTACAGGATCTGCACTTCACCATCTCTCTTCTTCAAAGTCTGGGGGTTTACTATCAACTTCCAGATGTCCATCATGACTCCCTCTCATGATCATGTGCATCTGGGATGCAACATTTAGACAGTGCCAATGTTGGTGTATCTTCTGCCTCCAAAGGTATTGCCGTTGACAACTTTCTTTCAATCTCTTCTTCCTCTGACTGCCATGCCAGCCAGGGAGTTTCTTTGAGCCTTAGGATTCATGGCCTCTTCTATTCCAATGTTTCTTCTTGCCATACTGGATATGCAGAAGCTTCAGTGGTACCTCAAGTCAATTTGGCTTCAGCATTGTCACCCTCTGAACTTCAGTGTACCTCTCTTTCCCTGTCTCAAGAAGGAATTTGAGTGGTGGATTCAACAGTTCTCTCTCAACCCCGGGCTGGCCCTTTCAGCTTCCCGTCCCTTCTCAAGAGTTGTTCACCAATGCCTCAGACATGGGGTGGGGTGGGGGACCTCTCTTGGTCACCTGAAGGTTCAGGGTCTTTGCCTCCCCATCAGGAGTCAGACCATATTAACATTAAAGAGATGACAGCTCTGATTCTGGCCCTTCAGGCTTTTCACCCCAAAATTCTCTCCAGGCCTCTTAAAGGTATACACAGACAACACTACAGTGATGTGGTATGTCAACAAGCAAGTGGAAGAAAATCTTACCTCTTCTGTGGGATGGTGCTTCAGGCTTGGGAATTGGCTCTCAGTTATCAGTTAACTCTTCAGGCAGTACACATTCCTTCAGACCATAATCTGATGGCAGACTCTCTAAGCAGTCCAAAACACAAGCTCACAAATGGATGCTTCACAGAGATGTGTTTCTGGGCATTGTCCATTGGTGGGCATTCCTCAGGTAAATCTTTTTGCCTCCCCTCTAAATAGGCAGCTTCCTTTCTTTTGTTACAGAGTGCCATGCCATCTGGCATGGAAGACAGATGCCCTTTCCTTTCCTTGGATGGGGATGTTTCTTTATGCTTTCCTCCTCTTCCTCTACTTCCAAGAGTCCTGCAGAAGATTCAGCTGGGCTCCCCAAAAATTATTCTAGTGACTCCCTTTTGGCCAAGACAGCACTGGCATCCCCTCTTAATGCATCTGACCAGCAGCAATCATAACAAGTTACCTCACCAGTTGGGTCTCCTCACACAGGATAAGGGGTCTGTAATCCATCCCCACTTGTCCACGCTGCAACTAAGATTGTGGGTGACAAGGTTTTGATCCCTTTCAAGCATCTCTTTTCTGAGGATGTGCTCAGGATTTTACAGGAAGCAAGTAAACCCTCAACCAGAAAATCTTATATGTCCAAATGAAAAAGATTTTCAGTCTGGTGCCATGCTCATAACAGGACCCTTTTTCAGTGGGGGTCCCTCTGGTCCTTACTTATTTGTGTGAGTTGTTCCAGTCTGGCTTGGCCTATTCTTTTGTGAAGGCCCATTTGTCAGCCATTTCTGCTTGTTTGTCTTTGAATCCTTCTTTGACTTCTCATTTTGAGATCAAACAATTTCTTAAAGGTGTCCTGCACATTAGGCCTCCAAGAAAACCTATTCTTCCTCCTTGGGACCTTAATTCTGTTTTGGAAAATTTGACTCAGGTTCCTATTGAACCTGCAGATTCTGCTTCTTTGCAACATTGAACCTGGAAGGCTGTTTTACTGCAGGCTTTTACTTCTGCTTGGAGGGTTTCTGAGCTCCAGGCACTTATGGCCATCCCTCCTTTTTTGGTTTTTCACAGGGATAGGGTGTCCCTTTGTACTAATCCTTCTTTTATGCCCAAGGAAGTAAACGAGTTGTCCTTAAAGCAGTTGGTACAGCTCCCTTCCTTTTTCCCTTCTCTTCAGTCTGCTAGTGAGAGAGTCCTGCATACTTTGGATTTGCACAGACAGCTCAGGTACTATTTGGATAAAACTAGGACTATTTGTAAGTCTAATCAGCTTTTTTGTTTCCTTTCATCCCAGGTCCTTGGGTTTTGCTGTTTCTAAGCAAACTGTCTCCTCCTGGATATCTAAGGCCATTTATTTTTGTTATTCTTTTCATGGCAATTCTCTGTCTACTTCTGTTAGAGCTCATTCCACTAGAGTTGTTGCCTCTTCTGGTGCCTTCCTCAAAGGGTTGAGACACCAATTCCATCTTTGAAGCTGCTACTTGGTCTTCGGTGCATACCTTTACTAAGCAGGAGATGTTGGATATGTTTTTTAGGGCTAGAGCAGGTTTTGCTAAAACTATTTTATGTGGGTTTGAAAAAAAGACTATTAAACCAAATAAAAATAAAACAAACTGGTAAAAAAACAAAAAAAGCAATGGACAGAAGACACTCCGACAAAAATCCAATTCAGTACTTCAGTAGTTTAATAAAGTAGTTAGCGCTTTCGTACAGGTCAATGCCTGTACTTGTTCAGACAAAAGACACCATTAACAGAATTACTTAAATACCTTCTCCCAACAGATAACCATACCTACCAAAAATCACATGATCAATTAATAAGAAACTTAATAAATTTAAATGCATTGGCTTATAAAATAGTCTTTTAAAACTGGTAGAGGTGAAAAACTGATAGCAAAAATTCTCATTAAACATAACTAAAATATATAATAAATATGTGCATATATTCAAAAAATAATAAAAATCCCATCTTATATAAACGACAATTGCATGTACTATTACGTACATTTATATAAATATATAAATATATATATATATATATATATGTATAAATAAACCTTAAAAATCAATAAGCTTGCAAATAATGAACCACATAAGAAATATATGTACATGTATCAACATTCTTATCTTATTAAACTCCTTAGTTTCAAAATACAAGCTATGGAGCAGACATCATTGATGCCTGGATGTCTAAAGGCATCACACCCGAGTTTCCATAAAAGCTCACACCTTTCCAACCATAATGGAATGGGGCCACCCCTTGGGAGGGTGGCCTAATGGGTAAGGTGTTTGCCTTACAAACACAAGGTGCAGGGGTTGAGTCTCACAAGGTGTAATTGGCTAAGCTTAAAATGGCTCGCAAGGGCAGTTAGCTTAGTACTAACCTATGAACCTAATGGACCCATTAACTTGTTCTAAAACCCTAAAATCAAAGGTGTGGTATGGGTGATTAATTATGTGTTTTGCCAGGGCATTCTCAACTTTTTTGTTTTTAATGGCATATATACATTCATACAACCTGTCCCTGAGTCTTCTATCTGTCTTTCCAATATAGAAGACGGGACATACTTTACACTTGGCCAGGTATACTATACTTCTTGAATTACACTTAAACATGACATTGGATGAAAATCTGTGATCCCTGACTGTGAAAAAAGAACCAGTGTTAATGAACCTACAATAAGGGCAAGCCTCACATCTAAACATGCCTTTTACCCTTGAATTGGTTACCTTTTTAGTTTCTAATCATCATCTTCTTTCGGCTGTTCCCATTAGGGGTTGCCACAGCGGATCATCTGTTTCCATTTCTTCCTGTCCTCTGCATCTTGCTCTGTCACACCAACCACCTGCATGTCCTCTCTCCCCACATCCATAAACCTTATCTTAGGCCTTCCTCTTTTCCTGTTACCTGGTAGCTTCATCCTTAGCAACTTTTTCCCAATATACTCAGCAACCCTCCTCAGCACATGTCCAAACCAATGTAATCTTGCCTCTCTGGCTTTGTCTCCAAACCTTCCAACCTGGGCTGACCCTGTAATATACTTATTCCTAATCCTGTCCACTCTCGTCACACCCAGTGCAAATCTTAACATCTTTAACTCTGCCACATCCAGCTCTAACTCCTGCCTTTCAGTCAATGCCACTGTCTCCAACCCATATAACACAGCTGGTCTCACTACCCTCTTGTAGACCTTCCCTTTCACTCTTACTGGTACTCGTCTGTCACAAATCATTCATGACACTCTTCTCCACCCACTCCATCCTGCCTGTACTCTCTTCTTCACCTCTCTTCCGCACTCACCATTACTCTGAACTATTGATCCCAAGTATTTAAACTCATCCACCTTTGCCATCTCAAATTTTGCCCCCTTTTAAAAATAACCACCGGTTCTGTGGGTAAATTATTCCTCACATTCTCATCTGCTGTAATCAGATCCCAATTTTTATACAAACTATGTTTTAAAAGAAGGGCCTCATTACTAAAGGGGGTGATGAAGGACAAAGTGTAGTCAGTAGTGGAATTCATATGTAAGCAACTAGTTTGATGGCAAGTTGTATTCCCAATCACCACCTCATCTATTTGGGAATCATTCAAAATTGCTTTGAAAAAACAGTAGACCTTTTGAAGGTTACTTCATTTAATATATCATTCAATAATACCTGCAGGTAACCACGCTTCAAAAACATGTCCTTTAAAAGTTGACATTCCACTAAAAATTCATCAAAATCAGAAACCATTCTAGCTGCTCGGACAAGTTATTCTTTGACAACTGATTTTTTCTGATGTCCTGGGTGGGATCTAGAAAAGTGTATGAAGGAATTGGAGTAAGTTTCCTTCCTAAAAATAATGGCAACATTACACTGTCCAGTATGGTCCTTACTGAAATGTATATCCAGATAAGAAATACTTTCTCTCTGGAAATCACTAGTAAATCTTAGGAACTCTGTGGTAGTATTCATATAATCAATGAGTTGCCTAAAAACTATCTCGTTACCTTTAAAGATGATGAAAATATCATCCAGGTAATGGGTGTAGAAGTGAATGAAATCCGAAAAAGGATTATTTTTCAACATATACTCTTTCTCCCAAAAGACCGTCACAAGATTAGAGAAGCTGGCACCACATGGTGATCCCATGGCGACACCTGTTGTTTGCACGTAGTAGGAATCGTCAAACGGGAAAAAGTTATTTGTGAGTATTAGGTCCAAGAATTTAAGAACCAAGTATAACTCATCGTTGTCAATACCTTTACCTAAAAGTAACTGACTAACCCAGTCTATACCCAGGTCATGTGGTATCACCATGTATAAATCTTTCACATCCACAGTGGCAAAATTATAGATCTCCATAAATATCAGCTCATTCACAGTAGCTAAAAAAGACCAAGAGTCTTTGCATACCTGGGGTTCATTCACCAAGAAGTGTTGGAGTATGCTATCAACAAACTTAGCCATGGGATATATGATAGAGTTATGCCCGTTGACTATCGGGCGTAAGGGAGGGCTGTATAAGTCTTTATGTATCTTGAGGATTCCGAAAATTAGAGGAATTTGTGGTGCTGGAACAGTAAGAAAGTTGAAAATATCAAGCGTAATGTGTGCTTCAATAAATAAATCATTTAGGAATAGGAATCCCTTGATTTTTCTATATGCACCATGAAGTTCATTCAGAGAAACAAGCTTGTAATGAGCAGTATCCAAAAGTAAAACCATTTTATCTTTATACAAATTATTGTCCATAATAGCAATACCTCCGCCTTTACCTGGTTGTGATATCCTCAAGTTATTGTTAATCAGATCTGTTAATAACATTCTTGCATCACTACTTAGATTGCTGACATCTGGGCCATTCCTAAATAGTCCCAAATTTCTTAAGTCAAACTCACAAATACGCTCAAATGCCATTACAGTAGGATGTAACATAGGATTAAAGGTACTGTTTACATAAAACATATTCCTTACTGGTTGAACATTATCATGGTGCATGCCCAAAACTAATTTTAAATTGAGTTTCCTTGTAAATAACTTCAAATCTAATATAGTTTTTGTCAAGTCAATGTTCCTACAGGGTACAAAAGTTAAGCCCCTTGCCAACACAACAGCCAACTCAGTACTGACAAAAAAAAGTGGAATAATTAAATACTTTAAAATCATTGGTACTGTTAAAAACAATATTCAAGTTACAATCTTGTCCAAAAGGTCAGTAAATTAATTATTGTCCAAATAAGTGTACAGGTGGAAGGGCTATTAGTTATCGCCGTGCTTGTCGTTGGTTCCTCTGGTCCCTCTTCTTGTTGTTTTGGCATGTCAGATTCCTCTGGGTGCTGTTGGAGTTCCTCCGAAAATTTTGTACATTATCCAGTTGTTCAGAGTGTAAATAAAGGCCCTTATTAGTTGAATTGCCAGCATTAAAGTTATTTCTATTGCTTTGCAATCTCTCGCTATGGCGAGGGCCTTCTGTTGCTGCTGAAGTGTTAGCTTGCTCAACGGCAGAGTTGTGGCAAGATACGTCATGCTGTTCGGACATCCCTGCATCATGAATGGTTCCCTCGTCCGGACTGGTGACAGATGAAAGCCCTCCCCATTGCTGAGAGCCAGGAGAGTGCAGATAAGCAGGTCCCCTGTTGTAATTGGCTTCATCTCTGCTCATTTTCTTGATTTTAGCAGCTCTAAATTTAATTAATTGAGCATCTATAGTGGAAAACATAAGCTCATAATCATACTTATACCTAATAAAGTCATGGTCAGATTTGATTGCAGCATCCAGTGTGTGTATTTCATTTTCCAAGTCTTTAATTTGCTCATTATAATGAGTAATGAAGCATTCCATAAGTTGTAACCCCCGGCTTATTAAATAATTTCAGTAATTCCTCATGGAATGGGGAATCGGGGACAAGACCTGTAGGATAACACCAGGTCCTCACTCCCTTCGGTACAATATTCTTGTAAATGCATTCACGGAAATAAACCACTTTGAGCTGTAATTTCTTTAATTTGAAAGATTTAGAATCCAAACTCTTTAATCTACTAGAAATGCTGATAGAAACTGTGTCAGTAAAAGCAGCATAATTAACAGAGCTATCTGAGTTCAAATCAGACATAGGTTGTAACCACTGTTGTAGGTTAAGATCATCAGATGGTACATGACTTGAAGGGGCTTGTAAAATCTGCCCATTAGATGTATTACCATTCTGGTTCAAGTCTCTGGGGGTTGCACTGGTTCTAACACCCATGGACCCACCTCACACGTTGGAACTCTCCTCATTGTGACCTTGGTTTTGCAAACCAGAACTTGCCATAGCTGAAGGGGAATGAGAACGATTTTCCAAGCTGCTGTTAGGAATAGGAGCATTTGAAAAGCTATTTGCCACTATGGCAGCCAAGTTATCCACCTTCTTGTTAAGAGCACGAATCAAACAAGTTAGAGATCCAATATCCCGCATGGAACTAGAATCCAGTGTTTCATCAGGAAACAAGGAAGGAGTGCCAAAAGCAATGTCCATAGCCATGAAAAAAACTATTAAACCAAATAAAAATAAAACAAACTGGTGAAAAACAAAAAAAGCAGTGGACAGAAGACACTCCGACAAAAATCCAATTCAGTAGTTCAGTAGTTTAATAAAGTAAAGTTAGTGCTTTCGTACAGGTCAATGCCTGTACTTCTTCAGACAAAAGACACCATTAACAGAATCACTTAAATACATTCCTCCAAACAGATAACCACACCTACCAAAAACAACATGATCAATTAATAAGAAACTTAATAAATTTAAATGTACTGGCTTATAAAATAGTCTTTTAAAACTGGGAAAGGTGAAAAACTGACAGCAAAAATTCTCATTAAACATAACTAAAATATATAATAAATATGTGTATATATTAAAAAAATAATAAAAATCCCAACTTATATAAACAACAATTGCATGTACTATTACGTACGTGTATATAAATATGTATAATATTTGTATAAATAAACCCTAAAAATCAATAAGCGTACAAATAATGAACCACATAAGAAATGTATGCACATGTATCAAAATTCTTATCTTATTAAACTCCTTAGTTTCAAAATACAAGCTATGGAGCACACATCATTGATGCCTGGATGTCTAAAGGCATCACACCAGAGTTGCCATAAAAGCTCACACCTTTCCAACCATAGTGTCTTTTGTCGGAAGAAGTACAGGCATTGACCTGTACGAAAGAGCTAACTTTACTGTATTAAACTAGTGAACTGGATTTTTGTCAAGAGTGTCTTCTGTCCATTGCTTTTTTTGTTTTTCACCATTTAATGTGGGTTTGTTAAGGGCTCTTCTCAGCCTTCCATCTCCCATTCTGTTTCTTGAGCTTTTTTACTCTCCCTTTTATGATGAACACTGCAACAATGATATAGAAGGATAAAGTACGGTTGTGTAAAATCTTACTGTAACAGCAGATGTCCTTCTTTTCACTGTTGCAGTATTCCCTCCCTTCAACCCACTCCTGTTTGTTCTGAATTTTTTTCGTTCTGGATGTGCATGGACTCCTTTGTCCTATGGTGACTGTTCTCTTCTGGGGCAATTCAGTTCTAGGTAGTTGCAGCCATATGTCCCTTTTATGGCCTATGTTCTGTGCAGGGAGCATAATGTGACACATGGCACATACAAGGTTTTTTTTTTTTTTTTTTTTTAGGCTTTTTCATAATGTCCAATCATTGGACTGCCCTGGGTGGGACCTCCCTTCTATGATGACTACAGCAACAGTGAAGAGAAGGACATCTACTGTTATGGTAAGATTTTACACAACTGTAATTTCTTAAAGCAACTATATGGATTCAGGATGCCTACTGAAATTCTAAGGACCATAACTACAATCATAGGAATGCCAGATCTGAAATTTAAAATGTGGGTAGATGAATACTAAATCCAGGAGTGCAGTACCTTGGGAAAGTCTCTCTACCCTTAGGTACTAGAATCTCAGAGGCAGTAGATATAACTATTAAGGGTTTAAGAAGGAACTCATGGGGTCAAGCCTTCATGCAAAAAAAAAAAATGCTTTAAAACAAGTTTCAGAATTACAATTCATTTTTCAAAAATGTGTAGACCTACAGAAACAGGTCTTGAATTTCTGATATGCATCCATGTAATCTATGTGACGTCAGTGCATGCACTGTGGTTAAAAGGACCACTTATGTAGAAAGTACATTCTAAATCACAAAGATGCAATATCAGCTAAACTGAAAATACCTCCAAATGAGAGTACTTAATATATTTTATGTACATGTTGCAGGTAACAAAACTTACAATCCTGGACTGTGCAAGGCCCAAGTCTGCCACTCAGATGGAGCTTTATAGCAATCAGAATGCAATCTCTCCAGGGGGCATCACCAGTGAGACCTTCAAAAGCTATTTTAAACAGGGTGTTATACAAACAGCTGCACATGTGCCATGTTGAGATACATATCCAACAGGGGATACATTTTAATGAAATGAGCTGGAGGTGGCATTACCTCTCATCATTCAACTGATAGCAGTCCACCTTTCGAGGACAATTTTGTATGCATATGACAACACTCTAAGTGGGTCCCCAGTGTTGGATCTACATGCCTTAACTTCAGCCCTTCATTTTCAAATGATACTGTTACAAGTGAGGAAAGGGCTAATAATCATACCACTGTACTTCATTCCACATAAAGCTTCCCAGCCTGCTTACCCCTTAGTATTTTTTTTTTATAATATGCCTCATCCATCCCTTGACAGTCTCTATTTTTCAATCTGGAGGTTGATAACGTAATTATTAAAATTTCCCTGCTTTCTGCTGATGTCGTTTGCCTCTCACATAAAGCAAAATACAATACCCCTAAGAAGTTGTAGCTGTACGGATTACCTACCCAAGTTTGGGACTGTCTTTTTCCTCTGTTAAAGTGCACTGTTCTTTCTTACCAGTTTATCTTTCTTATAAGCCTACACATGTTTCCATGCTCACTGTTAAAGATCATGTTTAATGTTTTTTGCACAGTTTAAAGAAAAACCTTTATCGAACAGACCTAAAATATTAACTTTCAAAATTCTGACAGTACATGGAAGTGTGAATAAAATAGCTGCCAATGTCTTTCCTCAGTCAGAATACCCTGCTTGGATGTACTGATATCATTTAGGGAGAAACTCATTAGTTAATGCATTAATTGATAAACAATTGTAAGTCAGTCATTTGACAAAATAAATAAATTCTTTACAATTGTTCAATTAATACTTCCTCCTCCTACACACTTTCAAAGTAAAAAGAGAAAATGCACAGAACTGAATAAAATGCTGCTTCACGCATACACACCACTACTGAAAAGGGGCAAACCTACAACCAAACAAGTAAGGATATGGCCTGAAGGCGCAGTCTTGGCACTACAGGTCTGCTACAAATGTATGAACTGGTCAGTGTTTAAAGAGGCAGCTGTAAAGAACCACCATACTGATCTGAAGGAGTGCATGGAATCTGTAATGGCCTATATTTCAAAATGTGTTGATGATGTAACAGGCATCAAATGTATTAACATGCCTGCAAATCAGAAACCCTCACTATCTGGTGAAGTTTATGAGCTCCTAGAGGTGCAAAATGCTGCATTTAAATCAAAAGACAAGGATGGCCTAAGAGAGTGCAGAGCAGATTTAAGTAGAGGTATAAAGGAGGCTAAGAGGACCTACAGACATAAAATTCAGGGATACTTCTCTGACCAAAGAGACTCCAGAAGTCTCCGGCAAGGCATACAACCCATAATTGACTATAGGCCTGCATCCTCTCCATGTGATGACAACACAGAATTTCTGAACAAACTAAACACCTACTTCAGCAGATATGATATGGACAACAACCCTGTGCCAAAAAAGCTCCCTGTTGAACAGGGTGAGGAGGTGCTACGTCTAAGAACATCTGATGTTCTGAAGACCCTGAGACAAGTAAACCTGAGAAAAGCAGCTGGTCCTGATAATATCATGGGAAGGGTTCTAAGAGACTGTGCTACCCAACTGTCCACTGTACTAACAAATATATTCAACACATCCATGCAACTAGCCAATGTATTCAGTTGCTTCAAAAATATGACAATCATTCCCTTACCCAAGAAATCCCAACCAACAAGCCTAAATGATTACTGATCAGTTGATCTTACAGCAACAGTAATGAAGTGTTTTGAGCAGTTGATTAAGAACCATATCTCTTCAAGCATACCTGTAACACTGGATAAATTACAGTTTGCTTATAGATCAAAATGCTGCACGGCTGATGCATAAGCTATAGCACTTCATGAATCCTTGGCACATCTACAGAACAAGAATTGCTATGTCAGAATGCTGTTCAGTGATTTTAGTTCCTCCTTTAACACTGTCACCCCCCAGAATCTGATATCAAAGCTGATCCAGCTGGGCATCAACACCCCCCATGTAACTGGATACTGGACTTTCTCATTAACAGACCCCAAAAGTATGTGTGGGGAAATAACAGTTCAATCAGTATTACACTGAGCATGGGTGTCCCTCAGGGCTGTGTTCAGAGTCCTCTGCTGTTCACCTTGTTGACGCATGACTGCATGGCCAAGCATGATTCTAACAAAATCATCAAGTTCGCAGATGATACCACTGTTGTAGGTCTTGTCAGAAATGGTGAGGAAATAGTGGACTTCAGGAGATAAATCAACCTCTGGAAATTACGGGAGTGGCAGTGGAAAGAGTCAAAAACACCAGGTTCCTGGGGGTGCACATCTCAGACAACCTATCCTGGTTGACTCAAACTAGCCATACAGTGAAGATGGCACAAAAACATCTGCTGCACTTCCTATGAAAACTGAGGAAGGCAAACCTGTCCCAGTCCATCGTCAAAGCCTTCTACAGGGGGACCTTGGAGAACATCCTCTTAAATAATGCCATAGTTTGGTATGGCAACTGCAAAGCATCTGAAAGCAAGCCTCTCCTGAGTAGTGTGGACAGCGGAAAAAGTCATTGGTTCCTCACTCCCATCCATTGATAATCTGCAGGAGACTCGGTGTGTGGAAAGCACTAGGAAGGTAATCGACGATCCCACTCACCCTGCCCATGGCATGTACTTCCACCTTTCCTCACGCAGGCGGTATTGCAGCTTACACTGCAAAACATCTAGACTGAACAGGAGCTTCTTCCCTCTATCCATAAGGCTGCTGTACTTGAATACCAGGCATGGTACAGTTAGCCTGATTTTTTATCCTCTTACTTCCTGAATGTGCAATAGCAGGAGTGAGTCACCACTCCACACATGTGCAATACGAACATCAGAATATATCATACTACAGCTGATGAAGTGCAATATCTAAGCAATCACAATGTGAAGTCATAGACTTTGCAATACCTACTAATGTCTTCCTGTCCAACTGTGGTAATTTATTGTGTTGTTAATATTTTAAGTATTACAGTACTTACATGCTGTCACTCAAACTATGTGTTCATTGTTATGTCTTGCACTGAGACCAAAGCAACGTAATTTCGTTCAGCTCGCACTGCTGTGTATATCTATCGACAATAAAGTTTACATTGCCTTTGACAAAACAATAATGTTGGTGCTTATCATTTCCATGAGACCCCAAAACAGATTAACATGAAGCAAACAACCCTGCCAAAAGAATGGAACAGCTCATTTGTGATGGACATCTGTGTAGTGTGGGAATTTTGAAAGAATAATTTAGCACTGTTGTTATTAAAACACTTCATTTTATTATAAATGGGTAAGCACAAGTTTGAACATGTCCTGTGATTCAAGGGAAGGATTTTCTAAACTATGCAAAACAAATGTTAAGCATAATCTTAAAAATGATTTAGAAGCTTACTACTTTCTAAGATGAGTTTAGTTCCACAGAGAACATGAATTTCATTTTGGAGTAGCTGACAAAACCTTCTTTTGAAATAGTCATTACTATTTCTTTGAAATTTCTGATCTGGGAAACCAACCCTGGTTTTGGCTGTTACTTGATCTTGGAACCTTACAAAGTTAGAGGCCTTAAAGTGTCCACAGTCTAGCAACACAATACATTCTAAACAGAGAAGATTTTACTGGAGTACAAAGTACTAATTGCAATTTACTAAAAATCTAGAAAGTAGGCAGAAGCAAACTGTCAATTTCACAAAAGCATTTCTCAGGACACCACATTATTGCAGCTGTGTGTGTGTTTTTTATATATATATATATATATATATATATATATAAACACACACACATATATATATATATACATATATATATATATATGTATATATATATATATATATATATATATATATTTATATATCTACATACACGCACATACTTGTACTGAAACTGAATGAAACACCCAAATCTCTATATTTAAAAAGTCAACAATAAAACACCAATTTTGCATTTTATATATATATATATCTGCACACACACACACACACACACACACACACACACACACACACACACACACACACACACACACACACACACACACACACACACACACACACACACGCGCACACACAAAACATTGTTCAGGACATATTTCCCTACACTGAGAATTTTGCAGTCTTGCACACCTGTCGAGCATTTGTTTAGTCAATCAAATCTTGTCAGCTAAACAGTTGTCGACCAAAAGATAGCTGACCAACTTCAGTCAACCTGGCTTTGTGTGTGTGTGTGTGTGTGTGTGTGTGTGTGTGTGTGTGTGTTAGAGAGACAGTTCTTTAAACTGATACCGGATCAGGAACCAAGACCTCCGATCCACTGAAAATACAATGTTTTTGTGGGGGCAAGCCCCCCCAGTCCCCACTTAGTGTGTTACATCCCAGCAACTTAATATATGTAAATTCTGAGATGGCAGAACATTGGAGGCAAGGGAAAACTACCCTAGTCACACTGCTCTGAGATCACAAAAACATGCACCACTGATGCCTGATGCAACAATCCACAAATACAGCCCCCTTCCAGTACACCAGAAACTCCAAAACACAACATCCCTAAACCATTAACATCCCATTTCAATGCAGAATAAAAGTTTACTGTATTCTGCGCTGTCTAAGGGAAAGTAACATAAATTAAAATATTTGACAAGAAAGAAAATCTACCAAAGTATGTACCGCATTCAACAAAACTGAGATAATCCATTACATACATAGACATTATATATGGGTTTATGGTAATTTACTGAAAAAAATAATCAAAAAATGGATTTATCAAAGAAAGTAAACTTATTCAAAACACTTTTATTTGGCAGTGGGGCAAGTACACCTGCATCCCCTGTCCCCAATCATCTAACTATATACCAAGTCTAAGATCACACATCACTGCAAAAAAAGAAATCTGTCTCACCTCCAGTATTCTGTGGTCTCGCAAATACTACTTTGTTTCTATTCATTTTTTTCAAACTGCATTTTGTTTGCTAAGAAAGCACTTTGACCAAATATACATAGTACTATATGTATACGGTTTACTATCAAAATGATAGAAGTGATTACAAAAATCCATTTGGAACCTCAAATGGAAAGGCCAAATCACAAATTTCACGTAGGTGAAATGTCGAATCCACTGAATGAATTGACAACGTCACCGAACATAAATGTGATGTATGCAAAGGAGCTCAAGTAAGTATAACTCCCACACTTCACATCATGTCTTTACAGGGGGCAAGCCCCCCCTGTGCCCCCCACACCCCCCTGCTAATTATACATTCCAACTCTGAGATTGCACTACAGTGAGGTAAGGGATGAATGTCCCAGTCTGCACTGTACCATGATCTCTAGCCCTTAGATCGACTTCATATCAGTGAATGCACAGTGGCTTTCGCTGATATGAACTACCGATGGTCAGCAACACGGCAGTCGACCATCTGTCATTCCAATATCCCACCAGCAGAGAATCTGCGTTTGGGAATTTGATTGTAAACCTGTGTAAGTGTGTATATATATATATATATATATATATATATATATATATATATATATACACATTACATACACACACACATGTGTATATATATATATATATATATATATATATATATATATATATATATATATAGTTCTAGTCTCAGATCTCGAAATACTGAAATACCAAATTTCAGTATCTCAAGATGACAATGTCGAGAATCCAGTTGTGCGAAAATTCAAAATAACGAATCTGAGAATACTGAAATTGTAGTAGTTATGGTGCAGTCGTTTTTTTAATTGTATGATGTCTCTTAAAAGTGTAGTGGTTTGTGGGATGTAGAGATGGCAGCCAATGTGTGGTCATGTACAGAATCTTCAGGTAGGTGTTTAGTGTGTAAGGGTTTATGAGAGAAATGTTTTATGTTTTACTTTTTTGGGAAGCTTGTGGAATAGGTTGGGGTAGGTAGGTGAAAGTGTGTGTGTGTGTGTTAGTTTTGCAAGTGGTTATTTTTGTTGATGTGTAGTGTGTATGTGTGTTTCTCGCAGGTATGGCTTTTTGAAAGTGTGCAGTGGAAGTGTAGGGTGAGTAATGGTAGATTTGTTGTTTTTTCTCATTGTATTGTGACTTTGGAGTTGATATATATAATTAGCGGGCTGCGGGGGGACACAGCCTGAGAGGGGTACAGGGAGGGCTTGCTCCCCTGCTTAAAAGCAGATTACTAGGGTTTTGTTGGTGTGTTTGTTGTAGTGGATTTTCGTGATTATCGTCTCGAGATACTGAAATTAGTAGAACTATATATATATATATATATATATATATATATATATATATATATATAATCACTTTCCTGTCTCGAAATACTGAAATCTCGAATTTCAGGAATTTCAGTATCTTGAGCCAAAAGTGCAGATGAGCAAAAATGCACTTGATCGAATTTGCGGTTGTGGTGGCGCGGTACATGGGATTTGCTGTGTTTGTAAGTGCGGTGTGCTGTGGGATATGGTTTGCCTGCTGTTGTGTGGATATATGTGGATATTCAGGTAAGTGCTGTTTTTTTAAGGGTTTAAGGTAGGGATTTGAGTGTATGTGAGTGTGTTGGGAAGTTTTAGGAGTAGGTTAGGGTAGGTAGGTTAGAGTTTGTGTGTGTGAGTGTTGAGATTGATGGTGTTTGTGCGTATGTGGTCTGTGTTTGTGCAAGGGGAATATAGAGTATGTAGTGGTGAGTTTAGTGTCTTTGTCATTTCAGTGTGACCTCACAGTTAGTATATATAAGTAGTGGGGTGTGGGGGGCACAGTCCCCCACATGGGGGGGTTCAGGGGGGCTTTCCCCCCTATTTATATGTAGGGTAGGTGTAGGGTAGGTGTGTGTATTTGTGTTGTTGTGTTTGTGTGTTTCGTTGGTTTGTTGTAGTGTGGGGAGGAAGGTGTATGTATGTTTGTGTAGTGGAGGGTGTATTTAAAAGTTGCGATTTTGAATTTCGCGCTTTTGGGATTTCGATATTGTGAATGTTTGGCTTTATAGTCTCAAGATACTGAAATTCGAGATTTCAGTATTTCGAGATTATAAAGGAATCCATATATATATATATATATATATATATATATATATATATATATATGTGTGGATCCCCTTCAGAAGCTTGAAGTTTCAAAACTTCGAACTTCAAACGGCCGGCACCAGAAGATCAAAGGTTTGAATGGAGATTGCCGTACAGCACAGAATGGGATATTTCCCGTTTTCCTCAATGTAGTGCAATCTCAGAGTTGGTATATTTATTTAGCAGGGTTTGTGGGTGTGCCCCCCTGCAAACACACACACACACACAAAAATTTGTTTTCATTTGTTTTTTTTATTTTGTTTTCGAAGTTTCAAAAGTTTGATCTTCTGGTCTAGCTGTTTGAAGTTCGAAGTTTTGTAACTTCGAGCTTTAGAAGTAGATCCACACACACACACACACACACACATATATATATATATATATATATATATATATATATATATATATATATATATCTGGGAGCGCTACAGAATCATGAAAGATCAAAATCCTGAAAGTTTAAAATCCTGAAAACACACAGGATACCAGCACTTACTATAGTCCAGCACAAGTACATACATAAAGAAATAAAACACAAACTATATTACTGTTCTACAAGTATAAGCAGGGGGGCAAGCCCCCCTGCACCCCCTGCACCTCCTGCTACTTAAATATATCAACTCCAAGATTGCACTTAGTATAGTGAAGAGCAATGTCGGAGTTGATATATGTAAGTAGCAGGGGGTGTGGGGGGCACTATATATATATATATATATATATATATATATATATATATATATATATATATATATATATATATATATATATATATATATATATATATATATATATATATATATATATATATATATATATATATATATATATATATATATATATATATATATATATATATATAATATACATATATATATATATATATAATATACATATATATATATATATATATATATATATATATATATATATATATATATATATATATATATATATATATATATATATATATATATATATATATATATATATATAGGTTTACTATCAAACTAATGAGTGTAGGTTCGGCGAACAGAGAATGTCAAATAACAGTTGGCTGACTCCCGTGTTGCCAAACCTACATGCTTTTGAGTCTCTGGTTCAGTGAATGCACTGTGCATTTGCACATATGTGGTCGACCTTAGGGCTAGAGATCACTGTACAGTGTGGATTGGGAAATTTACCCTTTTCCCCACTGTAGCGTAATCTTGGAGTTGGAATATATAATTTGCACGGGGTATGGGGGTGCAGGGGCTGGGGGACTTGTCCCACTGCAAAAACATGAAGTTTAGTGTTGTGCTGTACATACATACTGCTGAAAAGTATAGCTTCCGTTGCTGTTCTCAAAGGTCCAGAGGAAGGAGTATGTTGAATAATGCTGAATGTGAATATTCGGCATTACATTTGACATACTAACTTTCTTCCTCTGCAGTTTTCCATGTTGTGATTCATGCAAATGAACGGAATTCGTTCTGTCATTCGTGATTGTGACAGTAAACCTGTTTATGTGTATATGTATATATATATATATATATATATATATATATATAGATCTACTTTACTTGCCGAAACAGCCAGTTTACCGACACCCATAACACCGAGACAAAATGACCGACAACACACTTAACCAACGCTTATGTTGGCCAAGTTACATTATCCCACTACCCTGTTTAAATGTTGCATATGTCTACGTACAGTATGACACAGTTATATAAAAACAGCACTTTCCCTTTAATAGAATGTACTTGGTACCACACAAAGATGGCAGAAATAACTGAAATGGGTCCAGGAGATATTTACAATGTAGTGCTTTCACAAAGAAACACGGAAATGCTGGTGTTAGAAGGGTATCTGTATCACCTGGAGTGAAGTAGAGGAAATAAATGCTATTGGGGCTGCAAGGAGAAGACGTCATTAAAATGTAAAGGCATAGTGGTCATACATTTAGCCACAGAAGGTGAGCAGCTGGTAAAGTCCGTTCCACATCAGCACTGCAGTGATCCATCTGAAGTGGAATGGTATGCAGTTTGTCATGACTTCAAGGTTAGGACTCAGCACAGTTGGGATACTCCTTGTTTGGTTGTAGATGACGCTATGGTGTCTACATTATTAAACACAGTGCACAGTATTCCTAGCAGAAAGGCCCTGTGACAGCAAATAGGTAGGGTTCGTAGACGTACCAACATTGTTGAACATTCTACCAACGTAACTTTGTTAAATATTGATTGTCCCATTTTCCTATTAAAATCAGGTTCATTTGTCTACAATCGTATGGCCGATACTGCTACAGACACCATAGTATATTCCTTCACAACTGTCAACAACCTGTATGATATGAGTAAGGCATCCATCTGGATGATGGACAGTACATTCTTTCAAAAGGGTGTAATGTGCCGTTAACTATACAGTGTCCATGGACTGGTAAAATGTGGGACATATAATAAAGCTGTGCCATTACTGTGTGTATTAATGAGTAAAAGGTCCCTGAAGTCTTATAATTATTTGTGGCATTGTGTTTTTTATCTTCTAAGTACACACAGCTTTGAAAGTGAAGTACAGTACATATTATGTGACTTCGAGGTGGCGGCTTTGAAGAATATTAGACTGAATGTCGCAGGGGTACAGTCTAAGGGATGTCTGTTCCATTTTGGACAGAATGTGTGGCAAAAGGTACAAGCCTTAGGTTTAGCACCCTTATTTTCAGTTGTCTGTCAAATTCTTAGTTGCATTTATCTCTTTTAAAGGAATCTGAAGTTATGGCAACATTTCAGCAACTAAAAGGGACACATTTCCTGTTGAAGGACGTGAACTAGTGAGGTATTTTGCCAACTGGTATGTGCATGGCAGGTTAAGGAAGTTTAACACTAGAATGTCTGCTTCAGTCAGGTTTCTTCCTTTGTTCCCAATCTCATTTTGGAACATATCGGAGCTCAATGAACTGTTTCTGCCACCTACGCAGAATTCTTTGGAAGCGTGGCACAGCAGACTAGAATGTTTGTTGGGAACTCGTGCAACTGACCTATCTGTTCTAATGTGTGCTTTGGCTAGAGAACAAGATAGGATAGATGAGCTGAGTGTGAGAATAGATACCGGATTTCCTCCTTCATCCAAGAAGAGGAAGTTATTACAGAGGCATGCACAATTCCACAGTGTGCTGAATAACAGGGAGGAATATAGTGGACTAGAATTTGTCAAGGCAATTGCCAAATTATTGAAATTGTGAGTAAAAGGGATAATGTTCGAGTGTGTACACAGAATTTATTCAGAGTGGTGTCTCATGATTGGAGAATGATTGTCCATATTGCAGTTGTGTACTAGTTTTATGGAGAAGGGATTTGTGTATTGGAGGGACACTGCCTTCTTGTTATGATTTACCCTGTTCGTTTGTCATCCTGTAAATAGAAGGCACAACACTTGTCAAATATCACCAGGAATGTCAGAAGGTACAGTGTGCATGGGTTCGTGTTAATGGGAGAGTAGTGTGCCATTCAAGGGGTAACACTGTCAATTTCTACTTCACGGACTGACTTGATCTTGCGGCCGTACATGTATGATTGCAATGGCTAATGTAAGTTTCGGCACAATGTGAAGGTTCTCTACAGTTATGTGCCAGTTTACCACAGAATTTACACTGGGATATGAGAGTTTGGATGTTATCCGTGTGTACTGCTATTGTCAGTGATATGGGAGTCAGTTACATGGGTGTTGATTAAATGGATGTCGATTAAGTGGATGTCGGCCAACTGAAGCGTTGGTTAGGTGTATTGTCAGTCATTTGGTCTCGGTATTTTGGGTGTCGGTAAACTGGCTGTTCGGGTAAGTAAAGTATATCTAGAAATATATATATATATATATATATATATATATATATATATATATATATATATATATATATATTTATATGGATCCCTATCATATGATAGAAACCTCATTTGACTGAGACCATAAGACTGGAATTTCCAAAGACTGAAAAGTCACTTGTCTGAAACTCATAAGACTGAAACCCATAATATTTAATTTCAACATACTAAATTTTAAACAGGACCAAATAAAACCAGACTAGGTGGGAGGGCTACACCCCCACACCCCCTATAACTATATATATATACTAACTCCAGGATAACAGTACAGTGGGGAAAAGGGCATAGTAGTGGCAGCATGTAGACTACTGTAAGGTATGTGAAAGGTGTATGCCCTTTTCACCACTGTAGTGCAATCCTGGAGTTAGTATATATAGTTTGGGGGGGCACAGTGGGGCCCCCCCACCTAGTCTGGTTTTATATGGTCCATTTTACAATTTAGTATGTTGAAATTCAGTATTATGGGTTTCAGTCTTACATGTTTCAGTCAAGTGACTTTTCAGTCTTTTGAAAATTCAGTCTTATGGTCTCAGTCAAATGAGGTTTCTATCATATGATACGGATCAAATAAAACAGTGGCCGCAGAACAACAAAATCCAGCTAAAAACATAAAAGTTTTATTCGAAATACTTAAAATAAAAACTGTGTTGAAAGCGCTTTCGTTTGAACCAACAATCAAACTTCATCAGACGTTATACATTGATGAAACACACATTTAAATGCTAGCACCTCATGTTATGACTGGTCTAAAACCCTTCCTTTCTATAACATTAAAACGATCATTACTACATTAATTCATTGTTTTAAAATATGCTAAAACATTATTTTTCATCACTTTAAAAATGAAATGAAATGCATACAAGTATCTATTCAGAAAAAAAAAAACATCTCTCTGTATTTAAACCAAAGGCTTTATAATTTCTTTCTTTCCAATGCTTTCAGTTTTAAGAGTGGTGTAATTGAGCTATGCTCATTTAAGCCTGGCCAGCTGTCAGCTTGCAACTTGACCTGCCATACTAATTCTCTCTTCTCTAAAAGTATTATCCAAGGAAACTTATCATCGATCTGAACATTATAAATAATCAAATATCTGAAACTATGTCCTGGATTTTCATGAGCATGTTTTGCAAGGGCATTACATAAGTTTATTTTCCTAATGGCATATTCATGTTTGTAAATTCTCTGTACAAATTTTCTTTCAGTTTTCCAATATAGAATGCAAAACAGGAATCGCACTGTGCCAAATAAACTACTGCTTTAGTATTGCAGTTATATTTCCCCCTTATTTTGTATGATATATTCCTTACCATGGAGGAATTTCCTGTGGATATTTTGAAACAACATTTACACCCACCACACTGGGCCATTCCTTTCGTTCCATTACCAAAATGACTATTATTGTTAGATAATAGATTTTTGAAATTTCTCCCTTTACGATATATTACTATAGGATCTCTTTCCACCTTTTTCCTAATATGCACATCATCAGTAAATACTGGCCAGTTTTTGGCTAAAATTCCTTTCACCATCTTACTATCTTCAGTCTATGTTGTAATGAAGGCCTTATAAAAGTTGTTCCTTTGTGCTACACTACCATCATCATTCCCCCAAATACAATTCCCCATATTTTGCGATGTTACTCTTTGTTGTCAATGCCTTCCCCAATATTGCTAGTATTTATTTCCAATATGGGGTGATTGATCATAACTTTTATCTAATAAAATGGCCAATTTCTCTCTTGGTGATGACTTCTTCCATTAACTCTTGTATTAAAGCATATAAATCTCAAGTTTTCACATCTGAATAAAAACTCCTGTTCTGTAGTGACCATACGTGCAACTCGAACAAACTGGCCTTTGACCACTGATCTTTTCTGGTGATATGGATATGAACTTGTATAGTGAAGAAAACTGTTGCGATATGTTTCTTTCCTATGAATGAGTGAAATGTACTGCTTGTTAATTTTATCTCTCATCAAATAAATATCTAAATATACCATAGAATCAATGTTGATGTTGTAAATTCAAAAAATGTTGTAGTACTTTTTATATAATCTAAAAAGTTTTCTAAAGATTCTATGTCCCCATTCCCAATCATGCTAATTTCATCCTGAAAACGGAAATATGTCCTAATTTTTTGTTGATGTTCTGATCTGAAGATGTATTTGTCTTCAAAGTAGGCCATGACCATGTTTGCATAAGCTCCCCCACAAGGTGAGCCCATCGCTACACCTTCTTTTTGTAAATAATATTGCTTATTAAATTGTATGTAATTATTATTAAGCACTAATTGTAGAAGTTTTAATAGCAAATTTCTTTTCTCTTGTGAAATACAATGTCTATGTAACATCTCACTGACCCATTCTAGACCTTTTTCCTGAGGGATGACTGTATACAAATCACGAACATCTATAGTTATCATGATGTCTTCTTCATTGTATTGAATGTTATTAATATGCTCTAGAAATGACCAGGAATCCTTACAGATGTGTTTTCTTTTTTTCAATATGTTTTTAAATTCATGATTCAAATATTTCACACAGGCATATGTAATGGAGTCCCTGCCATCCACTAATGAGCGCACAGGTGGATCAGTGACGCTCTTGTGGATTTTGGGGACTCCAAAAAATGCTGGAATTTTTGCTGTTGTAATGTTTAAATAGTTATATAAGTCAAAATCTATTCTCCTTTCAAGAAATATATCATTCAATTGCCCATGAATTTTCCTAGATGTTCCATTCAATTGATTAAGAGACACTTTTTCATAAATAGGGGCATCTAATAATTTCTCCATCCTTTTATTATAATCATAGGAATCCATAATTACTGCCCCTTCCCCCCCTTTGTCAGGCTTCATAATTCTTATTTGTTGTGCTTTCAAAAACTCTAATATAGTTGTTTCATCTTCAGTTAAATTGTGTCTTATTCTAGTTTTACTGAAAGCCATTTTTCTTAAATCTTGTTCACAAATTCTCTCATATGTGGCTAATAAGGGGTGGAGGGGTGGATTGTAACCACTACACAACTGATATTTATTGTGATTCCTATTCTCTCCTTCATCTAATATGAGGAAAAATTGTTTTCCGTAGATACATTTTTAAATCAGTAATGGTGCTAGTGACATCAAAATGGCAACTAGGTACAAAAGTCATACATTTAGATAATATTTCAGCTATAGCAGAATCAAAATTAATTTCAGTGTAATTATACACATTAAAATCTTTTTCATTGTTCTGAATAATTTTACAATTATTAACAGACAAAGTCAGATTTTGTTGTTGTAGGTCACAATTTGCAAATTCAATGTCACGGGTTACAGGCACAACCATTCTATTTATTGAGTCCTCCTCCTCCCCCTGTTGGTCCTTTGCCTCGTTTGCTGAAACCCCACTGCTTGACAAAATTGCCATCAGCATTATTTCTGTTTTTTATCCTTTCGGATCTTCTTAATGCTGGGAAGTTGTTTCCTTCAATATTCAAATTAGCCTCATTATCAATATTCTGATTGTACCAGTGATTATGATTAATTTGTTCATTATTTCCATGCTGTCCCCTACCCCATTGTTGGGAAGCTGGGGGACAGGGGGTAAGCTATACCGTTACTATATTCTCTGATGTCTCTGTCTATTTTATCTAGCTTACCCATTTTCAATTTATTTACATGTTGCTCCACACTGTTATAAATGTGTAGCAGTTCAAATTTAACTTGTTCATACATAATTTGATTGTCCAAATCTTCTAATTCTTTACTTAGGGCTTCAATCATGATGTCATTATGCTTGACTAATATATCCAACAGTTCTATGCCCCATTTATCAAATAACCTGATTAAATCTCCATGTAATGCTGATTTTTCAACTAGCCCTGAGGGACAGCGCCATATATGCAGTCCGTTTGGTGTTACTTTCAAATGGATGCATTTGCGTAAATACATGTTCTCCAAGTGTAATTTTGTTACATTTCAAAAGTTTTTTATCATAGTCATTAAGCTTACTGTCTATGTTTGGAGATTGCTGCTGTACCACAGGTTGAAATGTAAAGTCCGTTTGATTCCAATCATTGAATGAGGGGACCTCTCTTTATATTTCTCCCCATTCTCCATGGATGGTTAACTGCATTAACTTCTTCTCTTCTGTTCATGTTGATTCTAGGTTGTGCAGATCCTCGTACGGCGTCAAGGTGCGACTGGTTATACTGTTCTCCTGCCTCACGCCTCGAAGTAGACTCATTGTAAACAAGTGCCTGCTGTGTATCAGTACGTTGTTCATTTCTTTGGTTACTAAGAGGATTTAGACCATTATGTGTAGTGACTCCCATACAGCCATATAAGGTGTTGATGCGCTGGGAAAGCTGCTGGACTAGAACAGTTAAATCTCTGATGCTCTTTGCAATTTCTTCATTCCCTGATTGGGAAAATGAATGAGGAGAGCTGGGTTTGTTCTCTGCTGCCATGATAATACCACCAAATTCACGAAAAACAAGTAACTAACCAAATAAAACAGTGGCCGCAAAACAACAGATTCCAGCTAAAAAGTTAAACGTTTTATTCAAAATACTTAAAATGAAAACTGTGTTTTAAACGCTTTCATTTGAGCCAATAGACAAACTTCATCAAACATTATACATTGATGAAATACACATTTAAATACTAGCACCTGATGTTATGATTGGTCTAAAACCCCTCCTTTCCCTTACCCCCTCCATTCCGGTAATGGAATGAAAGGAATGGCCGAGTGTGGTGGGTGTAAATGGTGTTTCAAAATATCCACAGGAAATTCCTTCATGGTAAGGAATATATCATACAAAATAAGGGTCAAATATAACTGCAATACTAAAGCAGTAGTTTATCTAGCACAGTGTGATTCCTCTTTTGCATTCTATATTGGCAAAACTGAAAGCAAATTTGTACAGAGAATTTATGAACATGAATATGCCATTAGGAAAATAAATGTAACGTCCTTGCAAGACATGCTCATGAAAATCCAGGATATAGTTTCAGATATATGATTATTTATAATGTTCAGATCGATGATAAGTCTCCTTGGATGATACTTTTAGAGAAGAGAGAATTAGTATGGCAGGTCAAGTTGCAGGCTGACAGCTGGCCAGGCTTAAATAAGCATAGCTCAATTACACAACTCATAAAACTGAAGGCACTGGAAAGAAAGAAATTATAAAGCCTTTGGTTTAAATACAGAGAGATGTTTTTTTCTAAATAGATACATTTAGCATTTCATTTCATATTTAAAGTGATGAAAAATAATGTTTTAGCATATTTTAAAACAATGAATGAATGTAGTAATGATAGTTTTAATGTCATAGAAAGGAGGGGGGTTTAGACCAATCATAACACCAGGTGCTAGTATTTAAATGTGTGTTTCATCAATGTATAATGTCTGATGAAGTATGACTATTGGTTCAAATGAAAGCGCTTACAACACAGTTTTTATTTTAAGTATTTTGAATAAAACTTTTAGGTTTTTAGCTGGAATCTGTTGTTCTGCGGCCACTGTTTTATTTGGTTAGTTACTTGTTTTTTGTGAATTTGGTGGTTTTATATGACAGAGATCCATATATATATATATATATATATATATATATATATATATATATATATATATATATATATATACACACACACACAATGTGGGGGGCTGCACCTACTGCACCCCCCAATTTATATATATATATATATATATATATATATATATATATATATATATATATATATATATACTCCAGGATCGCACTACAGTGGAAAAAAGGGCATATACCTTTTACTTACCTTACAGTACTGTACACACTGCCACTACTGCTGTTAGCACATGAAATGTCTGCCGTATTACTTAAGATACTTCCCATAAAAATGTAAAGAGGCATACCCATATTTAGAAACACTACAACACTACTTTCTATGCTACTATCGGTATTCTG
This sequence comes from Protopterus annectens, assembly GCF_019279795.1. Taxonomy (NCBI): domain Eukaryota; kingdom Metazoa; phylum Chordata; order Ceratodontiformes; family Protopteridae; genus Protopterus; species Protopterus annectens. Next base: position 380,894,500 of record NC_056745.1, on the reverse strand, counting down.
ACAGTCGGCACTTTAAGTTACAGTAATGTTTTTTATCACAAGCAAGTCACAGTTGAAGGGAAATGCAGATCACGTCTATGGATTAAAATTTAGTATTTTGAAATACAGCATTGTAAGCTTTCAGCATAATGAGACTGAGTAAAAGGTAAGTCAAATAACTTCTCAGTATTTTGAAAATTAGTTATTGTGGTCTCAGTCAAATGAAATTCAGTATTTTGAGCTTCAGTCATGTGAAGTAGACCTGTGTGTGTGTGTATATATATATATATATATATATATATATATATATATATATATATCTACACACACACAGGGAGAGACAAATATATAGACACACAAACAACACCCACAAAAGCAACAATTTACTATAGGCAATCAACAATCAACCAGAATATTTCTGTGAGGAAACCAGAGAAGTTGCATGACAAAAAAAAAAAAAACACAAAAGGAGAATACGCAAACTAGACAAAAGCAAACTTAATTCCAGCAGATCTGTTCATTACATTATGTGTGTCCAGTTCAAAGGGTGATGTAGCATTACAGCAGTAGGAAGTCACATGAAAGCAGACTATAAAGACCTGCTGGATAATGCTGTATATAATTGTGGTGGTCTAGGGGTGCAGCTAAAGCAAATTACTCACGTGCTTTTCCCCCAGAGTCTTACAGCACAGACTATTAGTTCAAAGACAAGCTTACAATGCCATTTCAGAGAACAGCAGAGGAACTGAATGCACTATTTGTTGGCATTATTGCTCTCTATGGAAAGAGTGGGGCAGTTACTGCAGCAGTGTGTGAGTGTTTGCATATAGGGGTATGACTGGGAATGTACTGGTGTGTGTGCAACTGTTCAGGTGTGTGTGTTGCCTGGGTTGGTACGTGGAACATTCAACTGTGCAATGTGCTCAATTCAGAAATATTTAAAGAAGCTAGTAATGAGCTTTTGCTCCATGTGGATCTTGCATATCTCTCAATCAAAAGTTAGCTCAGTATTGCTACAGCACAGCATTGTTAGCACTGTGGAACTAACTTATTTGAATGTCTTCCAATGACAAGAGGTCAGGATTGCACCCTGGAGCCCAGAGTTCAAGTCAGACATCCTACCACTACCCTACTGCACTGCTTGTGTTGGGATAGAGGATGTAACAGTATACACAGTGCAGGATTGTGAAAATCTTTCATTTCATTAAGTATTTGAGTTTTTCAATGACACACCATAAGAAAGGACTTGGAAGTTTTTATAAGCCAAAATGTGCTAAACTTCAAGTAGTAACTTTAACACAATGAAATGCTTAATGCAGACACAGACAATATTCCAACTGACAACTGTGGAGGTGTTTAAAAAAGGCAAACTCAATGCATCCGAACATGTCACACTGTACTAATAAATAAGGGGGAAAAATGTGAAAAACTTCCTCAAAACAAATTATCAGTTTGCCCTTCTATCCTTAGAATGGACATCAGCAGACAGATATATATTTAACTATTGCACAGAATTTCTTATAAATCATTTAAAATCACATGGACATTTAAGAAAATGAAACTTCAAAACTAATCAGTGCTTAAAGGATTTTTCCTTAATACAAAGATCTGGCTTTTTGCAAGCATTATACAAAATTTGCCAATTACTTTCCCTTCTAAAAGGACTTGCAAGTTTTCTTCTCTTGCATCCTATCTACTGTCTTCTACAACACAGAATATTTTTAAAGCAGAACATTTCATAGAATGTCTCCAAAAAAGCATTTTGTGCAAGTCCTTTTACAGCTATATATGAACATTCATAAATCCTTGTACTAAGTCTTCTCTGAGTTCTCCTACATAAAACTTCAAGTGACATGCCAGAGACTACATATATAACATTTTTGTGTTACATATAAAGTGCCCTTGTGCACCATATGATTTACCAGTGTTACAGCAAAACAAGATGTGCTATTAGCTATAAAGCTGCAGTTTTTGCAAAATCCACATACATAACCTGAAATCAAATATTCTATTGGTATTAATGGTCCCTAACTGTTCTGTGTTCTTTCCAGAATTTCTTTTAAATTCTGATTTATTTTTTGTGAGAAAGGGTTCCCCACCCACATGATGGCTAATCGCTTGATTACTTTTAATAATTTTCCAGTTGTTACTTATCATATTTCTCTTGAATCTGAGCCTAAACAAAAATCATGATACAATGGCACTGTTGTTCTGTGCAACTATAAGTAACTCTCTTAATGACTACTTGTTTATCTGTAGGTGGATATACATCATCTTCTGTTGAACAACTTTAGCCATAAGTTCTCTAACACCACAGGGATTGTACCTTCATCCAAAAATATTGTCTCAGTCTATCATACCTGCTCTAAGAAGTCTTCATCCTTTGTTGTTAAAGTAGAATTTTATTTATTTATGTACTTATCTGTAATTGCTTGGCTTTTCATTACATTCTGCTTCACAGAATGGATGTGCATTCTTTTTAGTGTAGGGAACAGTTGCTGTTGTCTTCCTTTCTAAAAATCTTTGTGACCATCTTCTGCTGCATTTTATACCACTAAATCTAAACATTTAACAGCCTCCAAGACTTTCACATATATTGACTTTAAGAAAGAAGTACAATTATTTAACATATCAAGAAAAGTTTTAAATTCTTTAACACTTGCTTTTGTAAAACTAAAAAGCTGCCTATAAACCAGTAATATAACATAACAGGTTGCCAAAATTCAGATTTTAAGCACCACTTCTTTCTCCTAAGAGTATGCACTAAATTTTGAAGTTTGAGGCCATGGCCACACCGCTTACTTGATGGAGATTTTTTGAATCAAATTTAAAGAAATTATTTTTAAGCGTAACATTTAACAAAATACAAGTCATGCAAATATTTTTGTCTTAAAAATCTTTAAAATCTTTTGTATGCTCTCTAATCCATTTTGTTCTTAAAATTTATGGGATGACAGTGTACATGGATTTTACATCTTATTATAACTAGCATATCTGTGTAGTGGGTATTCAAAGGTTTTAGTTTTAAAACTGAAGTCAATAAAAGCCAGACTGGAGAGGGACATGAACTTAAACAAGTATTTTAGTGTGTAATCAACAAATATTTATATCCCTACACTTTACCAACCCCTTCAGGTTTCACCTACTTTATACAAACTATTATTCTCTGCAACCTCTCCCCCTCCCCACCCTACCTGAAATTCTTATTCAACCCCTCTTCTGGACTCTGCCATTTATATTCCATTCTAGTATCAACATAATGCAACACATCCTAGCTACAGACACGTTTCTATGTTACAATACTCATTACTGTTTACCTCATATGATATTTGACACTCTTCCTGAGTTCTGTTATTTGTCTCTGCTCAATTTGGCATTTCTGTATCATCACTGCTGAAATAAATTTTGATTTTGGTCTTTAATTTTTGATTTTTGCATTCTTATGTATATAAATCTCAATCGCAAGTTACTTCTGTACAAAACTCACTCCTGAATGTATTATTATTGTATTTGTATTTGTACAATGTGGAGCTTTTCTCCCCGGGTCTCCGCTGAAAACGGTCCTCTGGCCCAGTCGGACACTACCCACTTAACAAACAAAAAAACAAACAAACAAAATAAATAAATAAATAAAGCTCCACATACAATTATTTTACAGGTCTAAAACAAGGAGGGTTATTGTTATTTCTGAGGATTTCAGTTACACCAAAACTTCTCACCAATCAGTGGCTTGTCCTCTTAAAGGAATGACAAATCTCAACAAGTAAAATTTTCAAACCAATATCAAATAAAATAGTGTCAGAATATGCAACATATAAATATTAAGGTCTAGTCACTTAATAAATCAAGCCTTTTCTGTTTATAATGTTCCCGAGGCATAATCACTACCGCACATTCCTTAGCAGCCTTCATAATTATGTAATGTATAAAAAGTTTACTTCTCTTGATTTAAATTAATAAAAATGTTTTTCTTTAATGACTTTGATAATATTTCTAAGTACTTGTCATGTATTTTTGATGGCTGCAATAGTCTGATGCAAAGTAGGATTATAAGTACAGAGAAATTGTACTATGCTAAAGTAAGTGTAATTGTTTTTAGAGGAATACTGTGACAGGCTGATTTAAATTTGCAAACACCTTTCAGTAAAATATGCAGAAAGCTGTATTAAGCTGAGTTAAATGTGACTGCCCTTTTTCATGAAGGGCTGTTTAAAAAAAAACAAGTACATCTTGCATCATTTAAAATGTGAACTGTATAAAATATGTAACTGTTTTAACTGAAAATACAACAGACTCATTAAACACTAACACTAACTTCTTAAATATGCACACATTTGGAGTGTTTAAAGCCTTTTGTTTCATAAAATGCCACTTCACTTCAGGAGCATTCTTTACTTTAACACCACTGCCCCCAAGAAGGAAAAATGAGTTATGTATTTATCATAATGCTAGATCTTTGTTACTTTTAGACTGTTCAACTTTGGCTGATGAGCTGCCCACTCTGGTGGTGGATCTGAACCAGTAACGTCTGCTAATTTCAGAGCTCAAGCTCCTCCCTTCTCCCGCATAGCAACTAGGACAACAGACAGCATTCAGATCAAGTTTCCTCCTAATGTGAGGAATATTGGTGAAGGGAAATATAATGGGAGAATAGGCTTCAGGATTATGTCTACCAGGTCAGTCTGGAAAGCCAGTAATTGATAATATGGAGGGAGATGGTGGGCAGGATGTTGAAATAGATGAACTGGGGGGTAACAAAGACACGGAATTATGTTAAGTGCTTAACTTCTATATTTTATGTTACTATATCAGCCACTCTGGATGATGGGACATAATCCCCAGCTGCAAAATATTCCTGGGTGGCATCACAACAAGACATCCTCGAGGATGGTGGAGCCAAAGGATGACCCACAACTTGATATCTTATCCAGTTTGTAATGTCTGAACATGTTAGTGCATCACAAATATAATCAATGGAGGTATTTTTGCAAAAGACCATGGAAATTGCTATTGACCTTGCATTATGTTTTGACAGTAAAGTTTTACTGCTGATGGAATAAATGTGTGTAATCCAATCTGGACAGAGCAACTTTTGAGACCTTGGAACCAAGCATGTCAAACTGAGTAAGAGGCAAATAATTGGTTTGTCTTCCTGAGATATTTAGTATGATGCAGGTAAAAATGTAGTTGTCTATGAACATCCAAGAAGTGAAGCAAATGCTCTACTCAAATGAAAAACACTGGAAGACAAACGTTCTGATTTGTGGTAGACACAGAAGTGACTTCAGGAATAAAGCAGGGGTTAGTTCTGAGGAAACTTTGTATTTATGGAAAACCAGATTTGGGGGGGGTTACAGGAGAGAGATTGTAATTCGGAAACTTTCCTAACTGATGTGATGGTGACCAGAAACAAGGCCTTCCAGGAAAAGTATTTTATATTACAGGAAGAAACAGGTTCAAAGGGCCCCGAGTTAGGGCCTGCAGCACAAAGTTCAAATCCTGTGGTGCTCAGATCCTTAATGGATGGTCTAAAGAGAAAAGTTCTTGTTATGAAAGCTTTACAAACTTTTTTGGGTGTCTTATGAGACAGAATTGAAGGCTTGATGAAAGTTGGATATGTTTGTCAACTGGACTTTAATGATAAAGAATGGTTCATTAAAACATCCTCATGTAAAATCTTCCCTATGAGATTAGAATGATTGTGGCAGCCATTATAGCAAAGACTTGAAAAACAAATGATGCAGGAGAGGGAATCATTTGTTGGAGGTTTGAGATGGAAAGACCTGAGAGAAGAAAGTATGTCGTCTGGAAGTTTTGCAGTTCTTTCTCTCGGGTCTAAATGGTATCCTACAAACCTGATCGTTTGAGAGGGTTTCAGACAAAATTTTGCAAAACTAGTAAAAATGCCCAAAGGACAGATACAAACAAAGCAGAATGTCTCTTTGCTGAAATAAGGTACTCTTCTGCTCTGGTAACAACAGCCAATCATCTAAATATGGGAAAATGCAGATCACTTTCATTTTGTGATGAGCTGCTACTACCAACATGCACTTGGTGAACACCCAAAGGGCTATAGTGAGACCAAATGGCAATGTTTGGAAGTGGTACAAATCTGATCCAAGCCAGAAGTAAAGATACCTTCTGGATAACTTCGCTACTTTGATATGGATGTAAGCCATCCTGAAGGTCTACAGACACAAACACAGAAGGACTGCTTACACCATGACCATCTGGCACTTTGTCTTTTTTACATAATCATTTATTTTAAAGGTCTAAATCAGGCCTGATGTCCTTTAACTTTTTGAGAACTAAAAAGAATCCAGAATAGACACTGGAGTCCCTTTGGTGTTGTGATATACTTCTCAGCCTGGAAACATCAAAAATCTGGACAAAAATAGATACAAATCTGTACGCTGATTAATATAAAATTTGCATACATAATTATGCAACCCCACCCATTCCAATGGAATTGTGGGATGCCAACTTTCAAATGCAAACTGAAGAGCAGACAACCAAAATATGGCCCCAGACTGTAGTAAATGGCAAGATTATTGTTTGAAATGTGTAGCAGTGATGTTCACTGGGAAGGGAGAAGATGATGAACCTTAGGATTTTGTTTTTGATTTTGTGGTAAACGTAGGGCATTTAATGGTAGGCAATATTCTAATCTTAGCAAAAAATATTACAGTTGCTAGGACCTCCAAAAGTTATTCTCCATGATCTACTGATCAGTGGCGTAGCTAGAGTTTGTGCCACCTGAGGCTGTCTTTGAGTTTGCCACCCTTCCACCCCTCACAAAATCATGGTTGAATGGAGCCCTCCATACACAGCCCTCCCCCCTGCAGCCATTCCTATGTCCCATTACTTGGTTATTTTGCTCCATTTACCATAAACATTGTAATGTGCATACTGCTTTACTTCTACAATGATTATTTGGATTTCATTTAAAACTTTTGTTTTGCATTTTATAGTACAAACTCTAACAGACATCTACTAAACAAAGCAATACAGTTTCACAATGAAAATAGACTTAGCATTAAAACTCCTCTGCCCTTGAAACCCACATTCAAAGAAAATGCATCTGGCCAGTGGTGGATAAAAATTACCTTTGGGCTGTTTTCAAATAATAGGCCCTTTGCCCACAAAACATACATGTGTTCCTTTATACAACTTCCTGATTGTATTAAATTATATTCCTTGCGTAATACAGCACAATTGTTAGAGCGCATTTTAAATTTATTCTTTTGAACATTTTTCCAGTAAGCAATGAAGCAAATGCATGAACCAATAATGACAAAACTGCTCAGTTCAGAACATTTCCATCATAAAAGTCTACTCAAACTTCCACAATCCATCAGTATCTCACACACACACACACACACACACACACACACACACACACACACACACACACACAAAGCAATAGCAAGCAATTGAACATTCGTTCACACTCTGTAATAAGAAGCAAATTGTTCATATTCTGTGAAAACACTGAACACTGAATATTCGTTCACACTCTGTGAACTCTGGCAGTAGTACTGTGGCAGCAATAGCAAACTCCCCTTACCATAACTCGCTCATTGGTACTATTTGCGTGGGCAGGAAGAACAGGACTGGACTGGAAGAAAGTACAGTTGTGTACACTTACCATAAATGTAGATGTCCGCGTGCATTCACTGTTGCAGTCATCACATTTGGGTTATCCCTGCCAGGGTAGCCCTCAGCCAGCCCGAATACCAGAGGCTTAGTATTTCTGCGTCGGTTGCTGTTGTTTCAGGACTGACGTCAAGTCGTCAGTAGTAAAGTAAGGCAGCTGATGCCATTACATTAGTTTTCTTGCCCCAACTGTCATGAGCCCCCAAGTGGAAGCCAGGATATGGTGAAAGAACCCCACCAGTAGAAAGCAAATACCAAAAAGTTCCTTGTAAGGAGAGAGAGAGAAAGAAGAGGGGGATGGGGGGAGGGAAACCAGGACTGCAACAGTAAATACACTCGAACATCTACATTTATGGTAAGTGTATACAACTGTACTATGTTCTTTGTGTTTCACTGTTGCAGTCATCACATTTGGGTTGATTCCCAAAGCTGAGGAAAAGGGTGGAGGCAGTCAAGGAGACTAGGGGCTGGCTAGAATGCCCTGCAAGACTGTAGTGGCAAAGCCTGCCCTGGATTTAGAGAAGATAGGCAGGTGGTAATGCTTGGTGAAAGTGTGAACAGATGTCCAGGTGGCAGCCTCCAGGATGTCCCTGGTGGGGACTCCTCTGAGGAGAGCTGCAGAGGTGGAGGCTGCTCTGGTAGAGTGAGTCCTGGCCCTCTTAGTGGGAGGTTTTATGTGTTGCTTGTAACAGAAATGGATGCAGTGTGCTATCCATTTGGAAATTGTTTGTTTGGAGATGGCTTTGCCCTCTGCTCCTGCAGCAAAGCTAACCATGGAAAATGATGAAGGGCTCCACAGCCATGACTGCTTGTACCTCAGAGACTCTTCTGGCTGAAGTGATGGCCAGCGGAAAAACTGTCTTTCAGGAGAGAAATTTTAACTCTGCTGAAGATGCTGGTTTGGGGGGGTTGGGGCAGGGTGAGCTTTTCCAACACAAAGTTAAGGTCCCAAGCTGGGGTAGGTGCTCTTCTGGGTGGCCTCAAGTTGCTAGCCCTTTTTAGGAATTGTTTGATCAGAGGGTGTGAGAAAAGGGGGTGATCAGTGTGGAAATGAGCAGAGATAGCAGAGGCATGAATTTTAATAGAGGAAAAGGAGAGACCACTGTGTAGCACGTCAGCTAGGTAATCCAGGATGAGAGGTAGGAGAGGGCTGTGGCATATCAGCTCCCTTAGCCTGCATCCAGGTGCAGAACCTTTTCCATTTGTCAGCATAAGACTTTCTAGTGCTAGGGCGTCTAGCCTCATGTATAACATCTAGAGCCTGTTTACTGAGGCTGGCAGACTGATCAGTGGTCAGGGAATAAGCCAGGCTACGAAACTGAGGGTCTGCAATTGGGGATGCATGAATTCTCCTTCCCTCTGGGTCAGGAGGGTTGGGGTCTGAGGGAGATGACATTGTGGCAGTGGGGACAGGCTGTGCAGCAGTGGGTACCAGTGCTGGCGAGGCCAGTCTGGAGCAATCAGAATTGTCCTAGGTTTTTCCTCCCTTATTTTGAGCAGTACCGTGGTGATGAGAGGTAGTGAGGGAAATGCAGAGACCGATAGATTGACCCAGGGGAAGGATAGGGCATCCACTTTCCAAGCCATGCAGTGATGCTCCCTGTTGCAGAACTTGCTGAGCTGATGGTTGGTGTGGGAGGCAAAGAGGTCAACCTTCGGGGTGCCCCATTTCTGAGTTATTAGGATGAAGGTTATGTGGTCTAGCTGCCACTTGTGTGGGTCCAGAAGATTTCTGCTTAAGTGGTCTGCTAGAGAGTTTAGAGAGCCTGGCAGGAATTGTACTATCAGGTGGAATTGCATGGCAGAGGCTGTATGCCAAAGGGTCATGACCAGCCTGCATAGAGGATAGGAGTGAGTCCCTCTCTACTTGTTGATATACCACATCACAGTGGTGTTGTCTGTTTTGATTAGGAGAGCCCCTGGGGAGAGAAGGGGCCTGAAAGTTGTTAATACGTGCTGGGCAGCTAACATCTCTTTTTGGTTGATGTTAAGATGGATTTGCTGTGGTCTCCATTGGCCCTGTATGCACATGCTGTCCAGATGTGCACCCCAGGCATAGTCCGATGCATCTGTGGTGAGGGTCTGGGTGGCAGGGGGTGGTGAGAAAGGTAGTCCCTTGTTGTGCTGCCCACCAAAGAAAATCTTTCCTTAGGCAAGGTATCATTGGTATAAGAGTTTCCAGGTCTTGAGAGTGTTGACACATCATGAAAAAAGACCAGCAGACTGTGGCAGCAATAAACTTATATATTTAAACATACATAGTATCAGTATATAATATACAGACAAACCGGTTTCGGCTTATTCCTTCCTAAGCCTTCATCAGTGTAAAGATACAATAAATACCAACCATTTATATACTGTAGCTAATGCCTGTAGACCAATTAGAGGTGTTCATTTAGCCCAGGGGCAAATAGCCCTCCCAATTTAATGATCTATTTTTTCTCTTTTGTATTGAGTAGTTCATGCCAACCTAATTTATTATATTTAATTCCAAGAATTCTATCAATAATAATAAAGTGAAATGATGCTGTTTTGTGGGATTCAGTATGTTTGAATAATGCATTTGTGTTTCTTTTATTTTTGATTTCACTCAAATGTTCTGATATTCCATGTTTCACTGCTCTTGACATTTGTCCTACATAAAAAGTAGAACATTTACAGATGGCAAGGTATATAACCCAGTCTGAATTGCAGTTGGCAAAAAAGGGATATCAAATACTCAACTGGTGTTTTGAGTTTTAGTTTGCAGTATTCTATGACAATGTGTGCAGTAACTACATGGAAAACATCCTATCGAAACTTATCCCTCTAGGGTAGTTTGTAGTCTATCCCTTTGCTTATGGGGTCCTTGCTTATAGTGATTAAAGAAGGATGCTAAGTTTTTCCCATTTCTAAAGGAAAACTGACATTTGTCCCCTAGTATAGCAGACAGCTTGTTATCAGCCATAAGGATGTTCCAGTTACGTTGCACACTGTCCATTATTGCCCCAGTATTTCTACCACAAGTTGTCACAAACCTTAGTTTATTTTTTGATATATCAGTCTTTGTCTGATATTGTAGGAGTTTTTCTCTCTTCATTTTGTCAATCATATTCTTGGCTTGTATAATATGACCTGCTTTATAGCCCCTTTCTCTAAATCTATTAGACAGGTCATCTCTGAAATGCAAGTATGAGTCACTCTCCAAGCATATATGTTTCACCCTAATATATTGAGATTTAGGAATATTTTTACGTATATGTGGGGGGTGATTGCTGTAGGCATGGAGAAGGGAATTGTATTCAGGGAACTTACGGTATACTTCTGTTGTCAAGGTGTTGTCTGAATCTTTAATCACCATAACATCCAAGAAAGTAATCCTTTCTTTGTCATGGTTCACTGTAAAGTTAATCCCCCATTTATTTTCATTCAGATATTCAAGAACTTCTTCCAGATGTCCATCATCTCATCTCCATACCATCCACCAATCATCTAAGTATCTTTTCCAAATGTCTATCTCTTCTATGTAGAGATTATGGGAGCTGTCATATATAATTTGTTCATCTATATATGCCATAAATATATCAGCATATATAGGGGCAAAGGAGGCCCCTACTGCTGTACCTTTAATCTGTAAATAGCATTTATCTTTATAGAAAAAGACATTTTTGGTAAGTACATGCTCTGTGAGACCAAGAAGAAGAGCGTTAAAACCCAGTGGATATAACTCGGACCTATATAACCAGTGTTTTAATGCTTCGATGCCAGCCCAGTGTGAAATATTAGTATATAGGGCTTTAACATCTAAGGTACAGAGTAGCCATTCAGCTTCTAATTGCATTTTAGACCTGTGGGAATTCCATGGTATCTTTCAGCCGAACCCTCACCCATTTAAGTAGAGGTTTCAAATATTTAGTTAGATATTGGGACAATGGTTCAGTCATATATCGTCTTCCAGATACTATCAGTCTACCAGGGGTTGTTCAGGTCTTTGTGTATTTTCGGTAGAAAATATATATATATTGATTACTGGGGTCCAAACTCGTGAGTTGATTCTTAATATTATCAGTAATGATTCCCTCTTCAGCCACTAAAGATAGAAACTCTTCTATTCTGTTAACTGAACTTACTAAACAACTCAAAGTAAAAAACGCTGAACAGAGTTCTGGGTTGCCTGGCAACCAGTTGCAGTTTTCTGACAAGCGCGATAGGGTCACTTCTGCTTCACCAACTACTACGAACGGCAGGGCCGATGACGCCAGTTCCTGTAACCAGTTGCACGATAATTTACAACGTGGTACATTCGTCACCAAAAATGTTGCCAGTGGTAAACCGAGAAGAGACGATAATACAAAGGACATAAATAAGGACTTTAATTTTGGAGCCTGGACTGAAAAGCAGTTTTATTTTCAGCAAGGTACTGTAGACTCCAATTTTAACAGAAACATTGAGAATAATTTTAACTCGTTTAGAGACAAGTTATACGCACTTAAGAACAACCAGTTGGAGATAGACTATTTTAACGAATGCATACAGGTTAATAGGGTTCCTAAAGGTCTTCGTTTATTTAAATTTCCTAATTATGTGTATCCAGGGACTGACTTGTATGACAAGTTATGTGACATTTTTAACAACGCGGGTATCGAAATGTTGAAACTAATGACTGTGGAGTATCAATCCAAGGCTGAACTTTTATTGAAGGAGTTGACTGCTCTTAATCAAAATGTTATTAATGATGTGAACTTCGGAAGTGTGAAAAGAAATTATGATAATGTTTTTTATGAGGTTGACCAACACTGTTTAAAAGTTTTAAATAGAAAAATTAAGAAACTTGACAGGGACATGCATGAATATCAGGAAGGCTTAGCCTATCCTATTTATAGAAATGGTGGTTGGAAAAACAACTATGATACTGTGGTTATGGAAGGGGACAACATGGTGGAATGTAACAATAAGGGGGTTAGGGATGACAATGAACCACCCAGGAGAAGTGAAAGAATTGCTGAGAGGGGCAGGAAACCGTCCTACCAGGATTTTCAGTATCCTCCCAACAGGGGAGTGAGAGGGATGGGACACCAGAAACAAGGGTGGAACTGTGTACAGAAGTAGAACCGTTGTTTAATGGTTTATCATTAACAATGGAAGAGGCCCCTACCAAGCAAATTATTTTCAGAAAAGACAATTTTACAATTTTCAACTTTACTGATTTACTGCTCACAGATGAGCATTTTACTTTATTTTCTAAAGGTTTCACCTTTGTCCCATCTAGTCCCTTTGACATTACCCACACATTGATAGATTTTAAACTGTTTATCAGGCAGCTGAACCTTTCGATATTTTTTAAGGGTCAGCCTAGTACCCACTCAGATCTAACTAGAACTAGCACCTTTAACCCCCTCACACATCCATCCCTTAAGATATTTGATGAAATGGTAGAGAGAGAAATTAGAATAGCTGGTAAAAAGAAGAAAAACAAATGCCCATTGAATCTCAGTAATGAAGAATTTCAGTTGATTGAGAATTTAAAGCAGGAAAAATGTCGGGTGATGAAACCTGATAAAGGAGGGGGTGTGGTACTAATGTACCAGTTAGATTATGATTTCACTCTACAGGGAATGTTGCAGGATGTTGAACAATATGAATTGGTGTCCCTTAATGAAATTAATCTAGCTTATGCCAAAATTAGTTATTATTTATACGACCACCTCTTGCAAGGCACCATTAACGAGAAGCTATATAACTATTTTCATGTTATGAAGCCAAGGGTACCAATAATATTCGGTATTCCGAAAACTCACAAAGGTTTGGCCCCCTCAGATTCAGGCCTATTGTTTCTGGGGCAGGCAGTATCACGGAGCCCTTAGCAAAATTTATAGATCATATAGCTAAAAGAGTTTTAACACCAATTGTACATATTTGCAAAGACTCCTGGCACTTTTTAAAAGTTATTAATCGACAGATGTTTAGTCCGGAGCTGTACATGGTAACTATTGACATTATAGACTTGTTTCCAAGTATCCCTCACACAGTAGGACTTGAATGGTTTAGGCAAACCCTCACGCTTGATGGTACGTTGGCTAGCAATGTCATCAACCTAGTGGTGGACTTAATGGACACAGTTTTGGTAAACAATTTCATTTACTTTAATGGAGAGTTTTTTCGGTAAAAGAAAGGCGTGGCGATGGGAGCATGCTGTGCTTCGCTTTACGCCAATTGTGTACTCTACCATTGGGAGCAGCAATTTGTGTTCAATACACCATGGAAGAAGTTCATTACACACTATACCAGATATTTAGATGATATTTGCCTACTATGGAATGGTTCCATTAATGACCTGAATGGGTTTTTGGAACACATTAACGGATGTACTGATTTTCTTAGATTCACTTACAACATTGACCAAGACATTTTACATTACTTAGATGCAACACTAATTAAGGATTATGCAAACTGTTGTTTTCACTCCAAACTTTTTAGAAAGACCACCTTTTCTAATGCATACCTCCATTTTTGTAGTGGGCACCCTTTTTACCAGAAGAAAGGGATAGTTAAGGGCCAAATGATCAGAGCCTCAAGAATGTGTAGCACTTTGGAATATTTTTTGGAGGAAGCTAACACACTCAGTGGTTTATTTATAGAAAAAGGATACCCAGTCAACTTGATTGATGGGTTGGCCCAGGAAGTTACTGATAATAGGGAATCTAGGTATTACCCTTTATTAGGTACCGGGACAGCTGGTACGGGGTTGGTGATAGACAACAACACCTCCAAATTTAAGAATAGTTTTGCATACACATACTCTTCCGACTCTCAAATAATAGAACAGGTCATTTTAAAGTACTGGCCCATAATATCAGTGAATGAAGACATAAAACATCTTATCCCTTCAGTGCCAGGTTTCGTTAGAAAAAGAGGGACGAATTTGAAAGAACTCTTTGAGAAAAATAAGGCTGTTAACAATGAATCTACCAGAATGAAGATGGGTACCCACAGATGTGGTTCATGTAACCAATGTGCCTTTATGCTGAACAAAGATGTTATTTCTATCCCTTCCAGAAATTTTAGATACAAGTTTAAACAATACTTTAACTGTGCCACTAAAGGAGTTGTATACTTGGGAATCTGCCTACATTGTCATAGTTTTTATGTAGGTAAGACAGAAAGGCTTTTCAGAAAAAGAGTCTATGAACATCAATACGATATTAGTAAAGGTAAAGTGACCAACGCCTTTTTTAAGCATTCCCAAATATGTGAAAACATGCGAATTAAGTTCACAATTCTAGAACAAGTGACACCCGACCCACGGGGAGGGAACTGGGAAGCTAGGTTGGAGTATCGGGAACTGTTTTGGCAGCTTAGACTGGACGCAGTTAGACCACCGGGTATGAATGATGCCTTGAACATGAATAGTGTGCTTAAATTAAGAAGGGCATGGTTATAAAAGGGTTCTTGCAGGCTGCTTAATTTTATTATTAAGCACACTGGTATTGTATGTACCTGTAGTTCAACTTTATGCTCTAGTTTGGTCACCATTTGCTGCATTTGTAACGAAGAAGTCCCATTTATTTACTTTCTTGTCCTTATTATCAATATTGATTATTTATTATTATTAATTTCATTACTATTTTAAAATTGTTTTACGTTTCCATATGTTTTATTATACAGTATATATTTGCACTTTTGGCATCATTGGATTCACAGTTTGAGTTTGGCTTTTAGATTGGAACATTTATTTAATATTCAAGGATGGTTTATACACACTGTATTTTTAAAAACTGATTAGGGATGATTCATTTGGGGGGGTATGTCATGTGATGTTGGATTTAGTATTTAACATGGCTAATTACATAACAGATTATTTCAACCTTGGAGAAGCTCGGTAATAACCGAGCGAAAGCGCTTGGTTTATTGTTTATTGCTGTTTGGTGTGATTTGGACTACGTATAAATAAACGTGCTGTTCTTAACCTATTCGTTTTTAATTACATTTTGGAGATTCGAGTACTGTGGCCGTGGATTTTTGTGATTCTTGGTTTTGTGTTCATATTTTTTGATATTCAAAGATAGAAACTCTTCTATCTGCTTCTGAAAATGTTTGGTGGGGTTATATGTGAGATGTACATAATACCTGCTATCTGCTAATTGCTTGTTGGCTTCCATATCATATTGCTTCCAATCTTGTACCACCACAGCCCCTCCTTTATCAGCCCTCAAAATAACTATATCGTGATTATTGGCTAGATGGAAAATAGTGGTAATTTTCTGCTTAGTTACATTATTAGCCCTGACTTGACTCTCTCTAGAACTAAAATGAAGATCTCAAAGAGTAGAATTTTGAAATAGTAATACATTGTGATTCATTGGGGGTGAAAAGTAGACTTGTGATATCCGAAATTGTCTTGTATATCAGTAGTTTCCTTCTCCTGAAAAAATATTTTCAAATTAAGAATTCTGCAAAAATCAACCCCATCTTTTGCAAAATATTCTTATGACACAAAGGAGCCAGGTATGTATGATAATCCTTTATTAGGAATCCTTTCCTTCAAGGACGAGAGGGGGTGAGATGAAATATTTAACACATTCTCATTTATTGTTTCTGCACATACATCCGAAAAAGTCCCTCCATATTCTCTACATTTTCTGTGTTTTCTACCCCCCCCCCCTTTGGGTTTGATTCTAAAGGCATATTGGAGTTACTTCTCTTTTGTGGATGCTGGTGTGTCCAAGTCATACTCAGAGGAAGATTCTTCCCCCGATGTATCTGATGTAGAAAATTTCTTAAGTATTGATCTTGGACGCTTTCTTTTTGCAGAGTTCCTATACGGTTGTGAAAACCTAACATGCTTGTCCCTATCTCTAGAGAAAGGGTCCCCTTGTTCATAGTCTGCCACATCTCTGAGGATTTTTTTCTTTTTCCTCTCTTTCAGTTGTGTTTCTAAGTTAGTAAGTTTTGTTCTCAGTTTTTTGAGACAGGATGTATATATATATAGGCTGTCCCACATATTCCTTAATTTGTTCACATAGTGTGGTGATGGCTGCAATTTCAGCATCTATAGTCTTATCATGAAATCCAATCAATATTTCCACAAAATTCATTGTGGCTTTATGTTAGGCATCCTTCCATTGTTTAAGAAGGGCATCATCTGGGTTATTCACCACTGGCTGCATTCTAATTCTTAGGACTCTTGGTGTAATACCTTTAACCATATAGACTTTAAATAGTTATTTCTAAGAGACCTCATGTGTTTGGTTACATTAGCAAAGAGTGCTTCACAAGTATCCTCCTTATTGAGTGGTGTGGTATTTTGTCCATCTCCATACCAAAAATTGCTAAATCCTGTCAATCAGAGTAAAGCCCCCTTAACAGGTTAAATATATCCATACTGAGTGAGCTAGGTGAATTAAATATAGTAAAACCCCCCAGATATATTCTGCTATTGGACAATATCAGCCCCTGGCATATATGGCTGGATAATATCAGCCTAGGCTATTAACTATATCAGTTCAGTATACATTTTAGTATTCCCACCGGAGCCTTATAACTTGCCATAAAAATTTATGCCAACCAATCCCAATATAGGGTCTGTAGTGCCTGCTGAGTCCAGATATCCTCGTCCAGTGCTGAGTCCACCTCTCAAGTAATTCTGAAGGGTTATGAAATCCCAAAAAATAACTTCACATACAGCCCACTCAGATATGGAAACCCAATAATCACATAAAGTAAACAAGCTGTATCCAAAAGATAGATCAAATCAGAATATAGGGTCACACCTGCGCATGGAGATATGTGGATAAAGCCTATATGAATATTTCTAGATGATAACATTTTAATCTAAACCAATATTTGTAATGGCAAATTTACCATGTAATAACAAGATAATTATCTTAAATAAAATGTATATATATTGTAAACATATGAAAATCACCAGTAGGGGATCGATCTTATGATATAGTGCTTGTTGATAAAAAAATTAACTGGGATACATATTTGTCTAAAATTATTGCAGTTTGTCAATCTATTTGTACCCTTTTTCTCAATTATTTATATATGATCTATGTGATTTAATACTGAGTGTCCATTAAATAGGGTTAGTCAACCCCATATATAGGAGATGACTAAACTATAGGTCTGCTAGATAGGAATCCACTATTTTTTTAACCATAAGCTATATATGATTAGTTGACCCGATATTATGCTCAAATTTATGAGCAGTACTATCCCATTTATTGTGAAATCCTAAACACATTATTTAATTAACAACCATTAATATAGCAACATTAAGTCTAATATAGATGGTATCCATTTAAATACTTATAAGACATGTTATGTTTGTCTTAGGAAGTCAAAATATAAATCCCGGAAAGATTCACACTAATCAAACAGAACATTAGTCCGACATAATTGTGGATTACTCTTTGATAGCCAGTTGCTATATGTATCCAAAAGACCCTCAGAAAATAATGGCGATGAACACATTACACCTTTTCTTAGTCATAATGAGACTACAGATAGAAATCCCAGCCTATATATGTAAATACTATACTTATAAAACACAATTGCAGCACAATTCTGAATCACAAATTATTACTATTTTAAAAAAATCCCCTTTGTCATTAATCACAATATTAGCAAGATTTAAATAGGGCCATGAATACCCAATTTACTTATTGTGACATTTACAATTAGATAACCCCAATACATCTGAGCGTAAAAAGACAAAAAAAACCCACTCTATTTCAAATTCCGCTAAATAGCGGATAGTATGTTAATTATTCAACGCCCCTTCAGTCCTTGGAATACTCAGTTGTGTAACACATAATGTTCAGACTACTAAATGCATATAAGTACCTTTTCATCTCCTAAAATTAAAGCATGTTATTAAAAAAGTATACACATTTCAACTGACTTATTATTAGAAAATGAAATTAGTACTTTAAACATTAATGACAATATTCATAATGTACCCTTGAGGGACTGGTTACAAACGGTAAATACGTATTCTTAAAGTTGAAACAGCCCCTAGAAATGTGTCCTTTTTGTTCAGTAACACAAAAACGTCACATAAGCAGTTCCGTTCACAAAGACGAGCCAGTTTCAATGCTGTAATGAAAGTTGAATCAAGATTTAAATAGCCGTAGTTGTCATATATTACCCAGCCCAGTTGAACCATATAATCAACTTAGTTCTGATGAATAAATCAGTGTCTATGTCTTGTTATACCTGCTATGAATTGTAGACTAAGGGACCGATAGTATAGTTATAGCTTGTTGTGTCACCATAGGTAATCACAGGACAGGCTTGTTTATATTTTTTAAAAGCCACACACTTGTGGTTCAGTCCAAGCCATGTTATCTCACCCTGACAGAACCAAAAAATCGTCAATTGCACTGTAATGTGGAGCTTTTTACTTAGTGGAAGTACCAACCATTAATAAATCACAAGAACTTGTCATAAAGTATCTATCTTGTATACTCATAGAAGGTACAAAGCCAGAGAAACAAAAACCGTGACGTATATTGTCTTAGTTATACCTGTTATTCTGTTGTTTACTTGTGTTAAAGGCAAAACGATAGTTACTGTTAATTCCAGCCAACGTACTTACGGCACAGGCAAATTAGAAAGTCCTGTTCAGTGGTTAAAATGATTCCACAGTACTGAAGGAATACACAAGCAGCCACAATTCAAAATTATATGAATCCCAAGAAAGTGGTTATGTATAAAGGCAATTTCCAGTCATTCACTTCCGACATTTATAACAGTGTAATCCACACATTCCTCAGAGCTGTGGCAGACTATGAACAAGGGGACCATTTCTCTAGAGATAGGGGCAAGCATGTTAGGTTTTCACAACCATATAGGAACTCTGCAAAAAGAAAGCGTCCAAGATCAATACTTAAGAAATTTTCTACATCAGATACATCAGGGGAAGAGGTGCCCTCTGTGCAGAGTCTGCATGTCCTCCCTGTGGTCGCATGGGTTTTCTCTGGGTGCTCCAGTTTCCCCCCACATCCCAAAGACATGTTGTAGGTGGATTGGATAATCTAAATTGCCCCTAGGAGTGAGTGTGTGCATGTGTGTGCCTTCAGTGGAAGGTTGGGTGCCGTAAAACTCCACTGCCAGTCATGAGCAGACAGGTGATCTGCTGTGGCGATCCCTAACCGGGAAAAAGCCGAAAGAAGAAAAAGATACATTGGGGGAAGAATCTTCCTCTGGGTATGACTTGGACACACCAGCATCCACAGGCTCACCAGCACAAAAGAGAAGTAACTCCAATATCCCTTTAGAATCAAACCAAAAAGGAGGAGGGGGGTAGAAAACACAGGAAATGTAGAGAATATGGAGGGACTTTTTCTGATGTATGTGCAGAAACAACAAATGAGAATGTGTTAAATACTTCATCTCACTCTCTCTCCTTCTTGGAGGAAAGGATTCTTAATAAAGGATTATCATACATACCCGGCTCCTTTGTGTCAGAAGAATATTTTGCAAAAGATGTGGTTGATTTTTGCAGAATTCTTAATTTGAAAATATTTTTTCAGGAGAAAGAAACTACTGATATACAATACAATTTCAGATATCAGAAGTCTACTTTTTACCCCAATGAATCACAATGTATTACTATTTCAAAATTCTACTCTTAGAGATCTTCATTTTAATTCTAGAGATAGTCAAGTCAGGGCTAGTAATGTAACTAAGCAGGAAATTACCACTATTTCCAATCTAGCCAATAATCACGATATAGTTATTTTGAGGGCTGATAAAGGAGGGGCTGTGGTGGTGCAAGATTAGAAGCAATATGATATGGAAGCCAACAAGCAATTGGCAGTTAGCAGGTATTATGTGCATCTCACATATAACCTCACCAAACATTTTCAGAAGCAGATAGAAGAGTTTCTATCTTTAGCGGTTGAAGAGGGAATCATTACTGATAATATTAAGAATCAACTCACGATTTTGGACCCCAGTAATCAGTACATATATTTTCTACCAAAAATACACACAGACCTGAACAAACCCCCCTGGGAGACTGATAGTATCTGGAAGAGGATCTATGACTGAGCCATTGTCCCAATATCTAACTAGATATTTGAAGCATCTACTTAAATGGGTGAGGGTTCGGCTAAAAGATACCATGGAATTCCTAAGGGTCATCTCTGAAATGCAATTAGAAGCTGAATGGCTACTCTGTACCTTAGATGTTAAAGCCCTATATACTAATATTCCACATTGGGCTGGCATCGAAGCATTAAAATAATGGTTATATAGGTCAGAGTTATATCCACCAGGTTTTAACACTCTTCTTCTTGGTCTCACAGAGCATGTACTTACCAAAAATGTCTTTTTCTATCAAGATAAATGCTATTTACAGATTAAAGGTACAGCAATGGGGGCCTCCTTTGCCCCTGTATATGCTGATATATTTATGGCATATATATAGAAACAAATTATATAGGACAGCTCTCATAATCTCTACATAGAAGAGACAGACATTTGGAAAAGATACTTAGATGACTGCTGGATGGTATGGAGATCGGATGAGGGACATCTGGAAGAATTAGTTGAATATCTGAGTGAAAATAAATGGGGGACTGAATTTATGGTGAACCACGACAAAGAAAGGATTACTTTCTTGGATGTTATGGTGATTAAAGTTTCAGACAGCACCTTGACAAGAGAAGTATACCGTAAGTTCCCTGAATGCAATTCCCTTCTCCATGTCTACAGCTATCACTCCCCACATATATGTAAAAATATTCCTAAATCTCAATATATGAGGGTGAAACGTATATGCTCGGAGAATGACTCATACTTGCATTTCAGAGATGACCTGTCTATTAGATTTAGAGAAAGGGGCTATAAAGCAGGTTATATTATACAAGCCAAGAATATGGTTGACAAAATGGAGAGAGAAAAACTCCTACAATATCAGACAAAGACTGATATTTCAAAAAATAAACTTAGGTTTGTGACAACTTATGGTAGAAATACTGGGGCACTAATGGACAGTGTGCAACGTAACTGTAACATCCTTATGACTGATAACAAGCTCTCTGCTATACTAGGGGACAAATGTCAGTTTTCCTTTAAAAATGGGAAAAACGTAGCATCCTTCTTTAATCACTATAAGCAAGGACCCCATAAGCAAAAGGATAGACTACAAACTACCCTAGAGGGACAAGTTGCGATAGGATGTTTTCCATGTGGTCACTGCACACATTGTTGCAGAATACTACAAACTAAAAGCTTTAGTAGTCAAAACACCAGTCGAGTATTTGATATCCCTTTTTTTGCCAACTGCAATTCAGACTGGGTTATATACCTTGCCATCTGTAAATGTTCTACTTTTTGTGTAGGACAAACGTCAAGAGCAGTGAAACACAGAATATCAGAACATTTGAGTGAAATCAAAAATAAAAGAAACACAAATGCATTATTAAAACATACTGAATCCCACAAAACAGCATCATTTCACTTCATTATTATTGAAAGAATTCTTGGAATAAGTTAATACAAAAGAGAAAAAAATAGATCATTAAACTGGGAGGGCTGTCTGTCCTTGGGCTAAATGAACACCTCTAATTGGTCTACAGGCTTTAGATACAGTATATAAATGGTTGGTATTTATTGCATCTTTACACTTATGAAGGCTTAGGAAGGTATAAACCAAAACCGGTTTGTCTGTATATTATATACTGATACTATGTATGTTTAAATATATAAGTTTATTGCTGCCACAGTCTGCTGGTCGTTTTTCATGATGTGCTTAGATATTTTGAGATCTTGCAGACACCGTACTTGCATGGAACCCATTTGACTGACTTGAGAGTGTTGACATCAAAGGCTTTTTAGATACCATTGAAGTTTCCTCATATGCAGTCTGGCATGTAGAATGCAAGATGCCATGAACCTCAGAGCTTACAGGATTTTCCTTGCAGATAACTGGGGTCTGGTAGCTAGTTGAGAGAAGTAGGCTGTCAGGTAGGTTTGCTTTTCTGGTATAAGGAATGTCATTTGGGATGCTGTGTCCAGGCTTGCTCCCAGGAAAATAATCCTCTTGGTGGGTACTAGTTTGGATTTCTTTTCGTTGATAATGTACCCTGGGGAGGTCAGTAGAGACTTTACAAAGACCAGGTGCTTGAGTAGCTTTTCCTGACTGTCTGTCTGAATTAAGCAGTCATCTAAGTATGGGTAAATTTGGATATTCCTTTGTCTGCAAAATGCAATGGTGGGAGCCAGACATTTTGTGAAAACTCTGGAATCAGTAGATAAGCCAAAGTGAAGTGC